>NC_051291.1:8717839-8985339 GCF_015220745.1 Sebastes umbrosus
ACCTCACATTTACTGCTGTTTCGCAGTAGACTGTGAGCAAGCTGCATAATTCAGTAGCTGCAATGGAAATCTCTCCACGTGATCCTCTACATTTGGCCTGTATCCACAGTCAGGAATATAAAAAAAAACACACATTTTTAAAAAATTGTCCCAGAAATCCAAAGAGCATCTCCAGCATTTTTTAAACTTCCACTCCTGCATCCCAAACTTCCCCACATTCCTGCCCTCTGGGAATAATCTGTCTTTATTTCTAATGAATTGCACCGGGAGATGCATGTATCTCCCGCATCAACAGATCGCAATCTGAATCCAGCAAGGCATGTCTCATAAATTATGCGCTCCCCGAGCTTTTGATAAGCTAATAGACGTCTGAGTGGAGGCAAATTGATGCCGCGCTCATGTGATTCAGACAGAGAGACACGATTCACTATTGATTAATGTTTAGCGGCGGCTGAACGGTGGCCTATCTTGAACATCACACCTCTGTTTATACGACGGAGCACTTTCCTCTCTATTGTTCATTATTCATTAGTCATCTGGACTGCCTGTGGGACTCCCTCCCATCTGCTACGGCTCCATTTCCATATGCCTGGCTCGACCAAGCGAGGCATACATCTGATACGTGAAGAGAGAGAGAGAGAGGGAAGCTGAGGGAGGGTATAAATTCATCTCTTTTTGCTGCCTTCATCTCTCTTTCAAAAGGTAATGCATTCATTGATGTTATCATTGGGGGAATTGATGAAATGATAAAAAACTGGAAATAAATTGCAGCTTTGAACAGAGACAGGAGAGGACTGGGACACAACAGGACTGGTGTGGGAAGAAAGAAGTGTGTTTGAGTGCCGCGGGTGGGCGGCAGGGGAAGGGAATTTAAAAAGAAAGAAAAAGAAAATGTATAATTAGGAGTTGGCCGAGCAGTCTGCCTACATGGAAATTCACATTGAATGATCTGACACAGGAAATACTAAAAAAAGATCCACACAAGTTTTCTCAGTTTGCAATTTCAATGTTGGGTTTTACACCTTTATCTCAGCTTACTGAAATGTAGGCAAAAAAACACATAAACTGGAACAATGGAGCCACTTTTGTGCTTATTTTTAGGAGCTGTAATATTTAATATATTCATGCAAAAAATAGAAAAAACAGTAATTGAGTTTCAGTGTTCCTGCAGAGTTTGATACTTGTGCTAAATTAACTAAATTTGCACCAGAGCTTCTCAACATGGAGCAGCTGGATATGTAGATAGAGCTGTGACTTCAATGTTTGATATCATTTGTGATAGAAAACAGATTCGATTTTCTCCCTCCATGCTCTGCAAAGTCTGCAAAGACATTCTCAGATTCACATGACAACTTGACAGCTACCTGAGAGCTCGGTTGTTGTTTTTGTAAATATAAGAGATAACTAGAAGTGTTATCGCCTTGTGGTTGTATGCCTCCGGCAACCAGTCAAGTTGCAGTTTCAGCCATGTCTGTCCAAAATGTCATCACTTCATCATTTTATCCTGTTAGACATTTGTGTAAAATTGTCATAATTAAATTATCTAAACAATTTCATTCAAATCCATCACAAACCTTTGTAATAATCCTGCTAACAGACAGACAGATAAACAAACAAACCAACGCTTGTGAAAACATAACCTCCTTCCTAGTCCTTCAGCCTTGGCGGAGGTAATAACTATGGTGTGATTTTTTTGTGGGTATGTATAAACAAAGATGTTTTCTTAAGTCTAGAATATGATGTGTAGGCCAGGACATCTCTGCAGCACAACAATATTTAATTTAAAATGGTATTTTGACACACATTTCACCTTTATTGCAGCAGGCCATGGTGCGATTTCAATAAAATGTTGATTAATTCAGCAGCCCAACTAATTAGCACATGAATTCTTGAGTCATGGCCAAAAACATGTTTTGTCGAGGTCACAGTGACCTTTGACCACCAAAATCTAATCAGTTCATCCTTGAGTCCATCCAGGTGTTCCTGAGATATCGCGTTCACCAGAAAGGTGGACACTGAAATGGACGGACAACCCAAAAACGCAACACAAGGCATGAAATCTCAGTAGAAATATGTATTAAATGCTGACTTAGATTATGGGACACTGAACGCTACAGAAATCCTGAAAGATGTTTTTGACGATGTGTTTTGCTTCACAGCGTCATTAGAGCGCTGAAGAGTTGAAACCAGCTCAACTTTATTTGTAGCGCGTCAAGCAGCAACAAGTATCTGGTGTCAGTTTGTAGCTTCAGGTCACTGACTTCCAATAAAAATGACTTGTAGCCTGTTGCTGTGTTGCTCGTAGTGTGAACCCAGCATAAGGATCCCTTTGCTCGTGTAGCACGTCTGCAACTTCATCCACATTCAAGTCTGAGTTGCCGGGGAAACGATCATCTTAAAGTACTGTGAACTAACTTTGCTTTGTGATGACAGTGCATGAAAATGATCAGGATGTAAATGCAGATTCTACCACAGACCTAATCAAAGATAACTGACATTTAAAAGATACCATTGTTAATGTTTTGGAGTTTGCTCAACAGTCTGTCTGTTTTGAAGCAACATTGCCTGTATTTGGTGGAGGTGGAGAAATGATTGTGTTGTTAAGATGTAGAAATGCAAAATCTCATCAAGGGCTCCAATAATTTTAAAGTCGGCCCTGATACTGTAACAGTATATGCACACTTGGGTGAAACTGCATTGACATTTATAATGGGAATTGACTCTAGGTTACGTTTTTTCCCTTTGCCTTGCGGTGTAATATTGATCTGTATGATACATACAGTATGTAATCAATCAAACTGCCTCATATCCATCATATCAGAGGCAGATGACATTGACTGACCGACACCAGATTTTTAATCAAAGACCAAATTGATCCCACATATTGTTGTCAGTCACCCTCATCTGAATCTGACCTCCTTCTTTTTCCAAAGAGTAAATGGTAAAATGAACAACACCAAAATGGAAAAATACTGCATTACAATTGAAAATCCGTCATGTAAAAATGCGCTTAAGTAAAAGAAAATTTGTGTTAGCGGTAAAAGTGTACATCAATAAGGAAATTTAGAATTAGAATCAGAGACGATGACATGATATCATGAAAATCCTACTGCCGTCACATAACCCTAGTGTAGTAAAAAGTATTGGTAGAGTATTTCCCTCCATATTTGAGTAAAGTACAGTATCTAAAACTGATCAAAGCAGATGTACTTAGGGTTATTTCACACCTTTGGACCTCAACAATCACCAAACCAACACAAAGTCACAGTTTGACCCATCAGCCACCTCACCGGTTTGTAAAGAACATGAGTGGATTATCACAAATGTTAATCTCATGTCGTCCTGTCACAGTAAACTGCCCCATAGAGGGGGTTTATGTAGTGCTCAGTGTGTGTGTGTGTGTTCAGCCCTTAAGGGCCGGGCTGTCAGTAATGTGAGACCCGGCCCGTGTTGATGGTCGGGGGGTTCGCCTCTGGAAGGTCGATGAAACGCAGCTCTCCTCTTCCTCACTGCGTCAGGGAAATTTAAACCCTCGCCGGAGCCACAGACGACACGTTAGCGTGCATTAGAAACTAAGACCCGGCCGACATATCTGGCTGATCCTGGACTTTTATTCAATATCAGATATCGGACCGTCAGTGATATGATCTAAGTTTCTTTCTGAACAAAACTGCAGAAAAGTCACTTTTCTTCTTTGCACTCTTTGTGTTTTAACTCTTCATGTGGACACAGTATCTCAAACATTGTCCTCAACTTTAAATAAAAAGCTGAATGTGATTACCAACAGGGAGATTTTTATTTGTCCCATTACATGAGATTGAACTTCACTGGTCCCAAATTAAAAGTGTCACAGCAGCACAAAGAACTACAGAGTATAGATAAGTAATCTGAACAATTTGAATATTGGATTGCATCTAATGATTATTTTCTATTCTCCAATTACTCTGTCAATTCTTTCTAATTAAAATGTTTTTATCAATTCACCATTTACTCTTCAAAATGTCTGAAGATAAATAATGGAAAGTGCCCATTGTCTAGTTCCTAAACCGCGAGTTGACTTTCAAATGACTTGTTTGGTCCTATCAACAGTCCAAAACTCTAAATCATCCTTCTTCATCCCACCAGTTGTTCTCTTGAATTATATCACCCTGTATTTCACACAGCGAAGACTGTCCAGATGTTTAACGCAAGGCAATTATCATGCTCTATTTGTGTCCACATATGCACTCATACAGTCTATGCACTCAGTGTGTATTTGTGTGGTCTTAAACTGGCCTGTTCTTCACTTGACAACATTTAAATTAAATACTTATCCTCCTCCTCCAGGCAGGTAAATTTAATTTTCTACACTTTGGTGGATTTAAACGTTGCGGTTATCTTTTTGCTCTCAAATAAGCTGACTCATTTCCTGTTGTGTATCAGCGCCTGCTGCACAACCGTTGTCACAGTTCAGTTATGCATCAGCTCTGTGCACCGCAAGTGCATGCAAGGTGTGTGTTTTAGTTTCATCTCTTTTTTTTTTACCGTAAAAACACTCATTGGTCGGCTTATAATAATCCATGTGCTGGTATGCAATATGAATGTGCAGAGAAGACGGGGGGTCGTGTGTGTAAAAGATGGTGGAGGAAGAGGAGTGTGTGTGGGGGGGTTTTCTCTGGATTGTTGCAGCAGCTGGTTGGCTGCTGGGCTGGTTTCCATGGCAACGTGTGTAAAAAGAGTACAGGCTCCGTCCCTCAGTCCCGTATTGATGTTCTTGTACAAAAGAATTACGTTTTACAATTACATCTCCACTCTTCTCTGTCTCTTATTAATCCCTCTCTTAACTCAAACACCCTTTTAAAAAAAAACATCTAATTGAAAATGTCAGATATTAAAATGTGGGTTTTATTAATAGACAATATGCAGACTCTCGTCATCAGTCTAAATCAGTGTGCAGGGATAAGAAGATTTTTCTGACTGATCTCCTCATCATAATTCATATTCTCCACAAAAAATGGTAACTGATTAAATTTTTTTTTATCTGGATTTACTGCTGCTCATATTCAGTGGGAGGATTAGTTTGAAATGCATGTGGAAACCCACCAAAATGACTCTTGTGGTACTGCTCTCAAAAACAGTTCAGTAGGTGTGACAAAACCACCTACAGAGGGACTCTGCAAGGAAGTGATATCACCCACAGACCTCCAGAAGTAATATCATCTGCCTACAAAGACAGAGTTTGATGGTTTCTGTTGAAATCTTTGATTTTATTATTCAGACTAACTGACTCTTTAATGTTTCCTGCTTTAAAAACACAGAACTTGAATTTAAATTCTACCAGAGAACCATAGACTGTATATAAGAAGTGAACGAGGTCACCATGACGTCACCCATTGGTTTGTGGACTGCCATTTTGAAGGTTAGGATAGGTTGTCTGGCAGCGAGTCTCGCAGAACTTTTTGCAGATTTCAGATCAGATTTTGCAATTTGCGGGCTCCATTCTAGACACGATCAGAACCAGCAGTGACAAGAAAGGGAGGAGCTAAGAACAACCGAACACTGAATACGACATTTTTAGGCCACCCAAATTAACTTTCATGAACAGGAAACACAACTATAACACTCCACGAACCCCGCTAGTGTCAGGTTTGCACATGCAGGGCTGCCTCTTGTGGCCCTAGTAATTATGACAGATGTAAAGGTGGAATTTGGGTTCTGTCGTGGTGGGTGGATGGATAGACGGGTCAAGCAAACACAGGACTTTAATCCAGGAGACCACTGTTTGTGTGACATGCATAGAGTGTATATAAGAAGTGGACGTAGTCACCTTGACGTCACCCATTGGTTTGTGGACTACGGTTGTGAAGCCTCGAGTTCGGCAATTTGGCTGTTGCCATCTTGGTTTTTTGGAACCAAAAGTTACACCATAGGGTGGAGCTAAGTACAACCGAACATTTTCAGGTGACCAAAATTTCTAATTAACTTTGATGAACTGAAAACACACTGTGAAAGGGTTAAAGTTGTAAGACGAAAACACGGACAACTCCCAGACTGGACAACGCCGTGATAGCGACCTGTCAATCACAAGGTAGCCCCGCCCTAAAGCATCCCCTGCTTTATGTTCTATTTGACACTAAATGGGACCATCATTTACTAAATGAACATCATGCTGTATTGAAGAAGACTTGAAACCAGCGATTGAGACCATAAACTCATGTTTACAATGTTTACTGAGGTAATAAATCAAGTGAGAAGTAGGCTCATTTTCTCATAGACTTCTATACAATCAGACTTCTTTTTGCAACCAGAGGAGAATTTAGGTTTAAGGCACTTCAGCATTGGCTCCAGTTTTTAGACACCAGAGTTGCCAACTGCAGAGAACACATCTTTTACAAAGATACTAAATATGCAAGTTGAAATTAAATCAGGAGTGTATCTTTGTTAAGTGGTGGAGGAAGCTCTTAAAGAAACAAATGATTTATCTAACTGTGAACATACTGTACTAAGAGGAAAACTGGGAGCGAACACTTAAAAGACTAGGGCTCAAATAAATTAGAGGATGTTGGGGTTAAAATGTATTTGGGATATTTTCCAACATCAAACCTGTTTTTGCAGGATGGCAGTTGGTGTTCTGTATGATTAACTGAATGCAAA
Source organism: Sebastes umbrosus (assembly GCF_015220745.1). Taxonomy (NCBI): domain Eukaryota; kingdom Metazoa; phylum Chordata; class Actinopteri; order Perciformes; family Sebastidae; genus Sebastes; species Sebastes umbrosus. The sequence continues at coordinate 8,724,473 of NC_051291.1, forward strand.
CGTTTCTTTTATAAAGTGCTAAACACAATAAAGGTTTAAAGGTTGAGCTGTTAAATGAATGAGACCAGTGTTGTGAAGACTGTCAGCCTTGAGCTACTTCTGCACTGCATGCAGCAGGTTGGTTTTGGCAGCAAATCTGATGGATTGTTTCACATTGCAGAAGAGAGAAAAAGGGGGACGCTGATCTTTGCAAACAAAGCAAACACCTGCAGATTTTTTTAGTCTAAGTTGGAAGGATTTAAAGGCTGAGAAAACATTGCTATTAACAGATTGTCTTCCTTGATAAAATGACAAAAAAAGAAGGAGGAAAAACCAACTGGATTCAAAACAGAGACTACTAATACGGTTTCTGGAAAGTTATTCCTCTCCTGCATTAAGTATTTTACAGTTTTAGGGAAATAAAATCCTGCCAACACGTAGATTTTTCTTGTACAGCTGCAATAAATTCACTGCCAACATTATTCATATGGTTATTCCTATAATCCTGCACATGGCTAAAACCACCAAAAAAAAAAAAATAACATTATTTATGATGTATTCAAAATTATTTAAATCCCAAAAGAAGTTTTCTTTCAGCTCATAGTTGAGATTTGGAAATTCAAAGCAAAACATCTAGTACACGACGGACTACGAGCCAAGAATAATATTTGGCTGCTAAAGGAACTACTGTTCTACACGGGGAAATATAACTCCCACGAAACACTGCTGTAAGCCCACTGGTGCAGAGAATAGTACAGTAAAGTAGAAGACTGTAGAGGACAGTATAGGGCATTATAGTGCAAGAAAGTACAGTAAACATATTAAAAGACAGTACAGAAGCAAAAAGTACAGAAAAGTAAAAGACAGTACAGTGGAGTAGAAGACAAAACAGGACAGTAGGGCACAGTACATGCCAGTACAGCACAGTATAGAAGACACTACAGGACAGTAAAGGACAGTAGAACACTTGCTCCCAACCTATTTGCATTGTGCCCCTTTATAGCAAAGCAATTCCTGCTGTCCTTGAGACGCCTCGTCACAGGTTGCATATGTCTATGACATGCGAGCAGCAGTAACACGTGATGTTCCCTTCTCAGTTTGGTTCATTTAAGAGACCTAAAGTCGTAAAACTTTTCAAAAATACAATTTGTTTGTCAGAAATGTGTTATTTCTCTTATTTCCTATCGTGCAATCACCTCACACAATAGATGACAGTTAAGTAGAGTACAAGACAGTAGATGAAGAGTACAGGACAGTAGAAGATAGCTCAGTAAAGTAAGTGACAGGACAGTAGGTGACAGTTCAGTACAATAAAAGACAGTAAAGGACAGTAGAAGTTAGTTCAGTACAGTAAACTACAGTAAAGGATAGTAGAAGACAGTTCAGTACATGACCATAAACGGCAGTAAATACCAGTACAGGACAGTAGGACAGTGCAGTTCAGTAAAGTAAAAGACAGTACAGTACAGCAGAAGACAGTACAGGACAGTAAATGACAGTAGAAGACATTTCAGTAACGTTAAAGATGGTAAAATACAGTAAATACCAGTACATGACAGTAGAAGACAGTTCAGTACTGTAAATGACAGTAAAAGGCGGTACAGGACAGTAGAAGACAGTGCAGTACAGTAAATTCCAGGACAGGACAGTAGAAGACAGTACAGTACAGTACAGTAAAACACAGTATAGGACAGTAAAACACAGTACAGGACAGTAAATGACAGTATAGGACAGTAAAACACAGTACAGGACAGTAAATGACAGTATAGGACAGTAAAACACAGTACAGGACAGTAAAAGATGGTACAGGACAGTAAACGACAGTATAGGACAGTAAAACACAGTACAGGACAGTAAAACACAGTACAGTAAAGGACAGGAAAACACAGGACAGTAAACGACAGTATAGGACAGTAAAACACATTACAGGACAGTAAAACACAGTACAGGACGGTAGAAGACAGTACAGTACAGTAAAAGATGGTACAGGACAGTAAAAGACAGCTCAGTAACAGACAGTACAGTAAATGAGAGGACAGTAGAAGACAATTCAGTTCAGTAAATGACAGTAGAGTGCAGTAAAAGACAGTAAGTGACAGTACAAGACAGTAGAGGACAGTCCAGCACTATCAGCACGTGTAGAGTAAATACAATGTAACACACACCAACAGGACTAATATGGACCACTGGTGTTTTCCTGACAGTTTATATCGAGTATATCATAACCCTTCTCAGTTTTAACTGTATCTAGTAATTAGGACGGTTTCTGTCCGTGTGTTTATGTGCAGAACTGAACAGTTACACTCAAAAAACTCACTTTAAAAAACCCTTAAAGGTGCTCAACACTCAGCAGTTATAGGAAGTGTTACGTCAATAGAAAACACACACTTTGTTTCTTGTCCTGCGGTGAGTTTCAAATAAAACATGTAAATCAAGCTCCATTACTTAGTGAATAACACAGATGATGGATGTGATGTCCGGAGTATGGCTGAACGTGGCTGGCAGGCAGGCATCTGCTGCTGTTATCTGCACTTAAGAGTATCTAATCTCCTGATCTGTGATTGGCTGCGGAGGCTGGCTGCCTCTGTTTCTGCCTCCCAGCAGGATGGATGGATGAATAAATGGATAGATGGAGGGATATATGGATGGATGGGCTTTTAATCATGCTCGAGATAATGGCAACAGATTGGTGACAGGTCATTATTAAACATAAATGAAATATATATTACTTTAATTCTGAACATTTAATCTCTATCATTATTACTTTTCCCCAGGTATCACTGGCATTGTTTCCCCAAATTCATCCACTTAAAAGTATTTTCCTGCAGACACAAAGGCCATTACATGAACACTGGCACCTCCTGGTGGAGAAAATACATCATATTTACATCTATTATGTGTTGAACTATGTGGTTATTGCTGCAGAAAATATCCACGCTAGTACGTCAGTAATTCTAAAAAAAAAAAAAAATGTTAATAAGAGAAAAAATGCCAGTGTGATTGAGATTACTTCACCTGTTTTTTCAAGCATTTTCCGACATTAAATGTAATTTTCTTGACACTAGTGCAGAAATATGTCTTGTTTTTTTATTGCAAAAAAATATTTAATTGTATTTTTTAATGAAAAATAACCTTTTAAAAAAATAAATGCATTTTAATATAGCTGGCAGCCCCTCTTATCTTATTTTGACAGACTGACTGATTAAGACCACTTGTATTTTAAAATAGAACATGTCAGTTTTAATTTTATTTAGACCTAGTATATTTGGACAGAATAATGGACTTATGGCATGTGAGATGTATTTCTCTCTATCAGCTAAATTGTATGACATCATAAAGTTTGATTTATGTAAACAAAAATGACAACTAACAGTTAATTTTTCCATTTGTACATGGTAAAGTTTATCAGCCTGTTTGGGATTTATCCTATAATTATTATTACTTTCAATGTGTACTTAATTTTTTATTATTTATTTTATTTTAATTTTTTAATCCTTTTTTGTATTTAATTTAACTTTGTTTTTTTGTTCTTTATCCTTTTTGCATCTGCAGTGGGCGAGGGTTGGGTGGGAGGAGGCATTGGGGGAAAAGTACCAAAATATGGAGGGACAACATTTACATTTGTGCTCTATTTGTATATTTCTGTACACCTGATGTTACTGTTAAATAAAATAAATAAACAAATTAATTAATTAAAAAAGAGAAAAAACATGTGATTTAAAGAAAAATAAATAAATAAAAATAAATGACTAAATTATTAAATTGATACAAAATTAAATAAAGTAAAATAAATAATAAATAAAGTAAAGATCTACAGTAATAATAATTATAGGATAAATCCCAAACTACAGATAAAATAGGCTGATGAATAATAATGTGGTCATTTCTGTTCACAAAAAATCAAACTTTGTGATCTCATACAATTTAATTTTGTTATCTGATGAGTCACAAATGTGTTTTCTTGAGAGAAAAAAAGACAAATTTCCCCTCAAAACTGGTTTTAGAGGTAAAATGATATGTCATGTCAAAACTATCTTTAGCATCCAAAAGTATAACAGATCATTTAATCACTGTGGTTAGTTGTTCTAGTTGTTCCTGTATTAGAATGGTCTACTTCAGTAAATGCCACCATGTGGTTAATTCTAATTATAATAATTATAATACAACACACCTGGTAAACCACAACATTTGACTGTCAACATTTGACATCTTATTAAGGACTGACGGTGAATTCTGCATCATACAACTCTACAAAAAACTCACAATATGTCAACAAAATCTCCTCTAGAGTTGTCTCACATTGCTCACTAGCACCCTCAACTTACTGGAAAAAGAAAAGCAGGCAAACCTACTCTAAAAGTTAAATTGTGCAAAAATGAGTGCTATTTTTTATTTTTATGTGTATGGAGAATTGAGAACAGTTACACTATGACTTTCCCTCATTTAAAATCACTGAATATTTCCTATAAGTTCTACTTCTTTAGAAGTTTCACTTCGTGTGTATGTGGGTGGATAGATCAATGTTGCGTTCAATGTCTCCTCGGAAATTGCAGCTGCTAAAATCAAGACTTACTACTGCACAGAAAACAAACACTGAAACTAAATGTATGACTTACTTCTACTTCTTTTCGAACATGTAAGATTTAAACCGTGTTGTTTATGATGATCATTTACTGAGTATGTGCATAGGTTGATCCTTCATTTAATTTTACTGTTATTTAGTTTTGTTTTTATCTTTTTTTTGTTTTTATTATGTTCGAAATAAATATGAGCAAACTTCATTAAGGCAAAACAATCTTAATGCTAACTGCCTCCAAACATTCATCTTTTTTACTGACTTTGAGAAGACAATTAACAGTGGCATGGTTGTCATCTGATAACTTTATTTGATAACATGTCTATAACATTGTCTATTTATCCTTAGCACATTTTAAAAAGGAAATTATCATCACACTTAATGATGTCTAATTATTTTTTGATAGGTTTAGATATATTTTCTTTTCTTCTGTACTGTTTTTTGTATGTATTTCATTGTTTTTATTGGATTGTTTTCCACTGTTTAGTTAGGTTTTCTGCACATTTTGTGTACTTCTTGTTGTTGTTTAACTTTTGTTTTATTTTTAAAATTATGTTAGTTTAGATCTTTCTTCCTTTTTTGTTATTGTATTTTTTTCTCCTGGGGTTGGGGGGAGGTCCTTTGTATAAGCCTGTGGCTTCTCCTTGTTTGTTTTTTCATTGACTGGATTTTGTGCAATTTTATATATGTGCAAAAATATATATATATATATATATATTTGCTTTTATTTGTCTTTTAGTTTTGGCCAATCCTGACCTATTTTGCTTTATTTATTTATCTATTTTTAAATTTTTAAAATTTGTTATTTTTCTTTTTCTGTGTCTTGTGTTGTTGACAACTTGAAATTCAAAAAACTTTACTTCATAAAAAAAAAAAAAAAAATCTCACTGCCTCCTCAAATGTGTCACATCTAGCTCAGATGATTATGGTAAGTAGTCACAAAATTCCAATAGTCATTGAACGTCTCATGAGATCACAGTTAAATGCACTGTCTGTGCTCCCTCCAGTCTGTCTGAGAAGTGATCTGATGCAGAGCAGCTTCTGTCTGCCAACACTAAACTTCTGTGGTGTTTTACAGGTCAGTACAACTGTTTTCAGTATTTCTACAAAGTTTGAACTAATTATAACTGAACTATTCCTGCTATTTACTGCATTAATGACCTGCTGAGTTTGGGTGTTGTATAATATAGCATGCATTTAATACCTTTTGCACTGTAATAAGAACAAAAAAAAAAACAACATAAACAGCTGCATGTGACTTTGACATTTAGCCTCTGGTGTATTATAGGCTGAGTGGTTGCTATTTCAGTTCTCCCTTTTGTTTTGAAACCTTCACTGTGAGCTTTTTATTAGCTTGTTTGGGTAAATTTAGAAACACAGAAGTCTTGTATAGTTTTATAGTTTCTGTAATAGATGACATATTTAGATCCTATATTTAAAAGTATCACATGAAAAAATACTCCATTACATGTACATGTAAAGGTCCTGCATTCAAAATCTTACTTTATTAACAGCAAAGTATCAAAGTATCAAAAGTAAAAAATACTCATTGTGCAGCAGAATGACCCCTAAAATCTGTAAAGTAACTACAGCTGTCAAATAAATGTAGTGGAGTAAAAAAAAAGTGCAATATTTCCCTCTTAAATACAGTGAAGCACAAGTACAGGTATTTCCAATTTACACCAAAACTGTACAAAAGTATGGTACTTGAGTAAATGTAATTAGTTACATTTCAGTCTTGCAAATAAACTTGCTGCATGAAACTAATTTGAACTACTTTATATACATTTTGGTAGTTAAATCATAATAATGCATTGTGTTTTATAACCTGATTACATATTTCTTTTGTAAAATCTTGACTGTGCAAAGTAACAATCAAATACTGTAAATGTAGAGAACATGTTTGTCTCTGAAATGTTGTGAAGTAGAAGTAAAAAAGTAGCATATAAATGGAAATACTTGAGTAAAGTACATCAGAAATACAGTATATTAAAGTGCACGACATGAGTAAATGTAATTAGTTACATTCCAGCCTTGCAAATATAAACTTAGTAATTTACTGTTATTTGTAAATGAGTAAATGTTCAACTACTTTATATATATTTTGGTAGTTAAATCATCAAAATGTAGAAGTAAAAAGTGGCATGTAAATGGAAATATTCGCGTAAAGTACACCAGAATTATATGCAAGTATACGACTCATGAAAATGTAATAAGTTACATTCACAGCTTTGCAAATAAACGTAGCATGTTAGCTGTCTGAGAGGGAACTTATCTTAATAATTGTATGTATTTTTTGGTAGTTTAGTCTATAATAAAGCATTATATCTTATAAATTGATCATATGTTTTGTGTATCTGCAAAGTAAATAGTGAAAGGTGTACAATAAATGTAGGGGCGTAAAAAAGTACAATATTTCCCTCTCAAATGTTGTGAATTAGGAGGATAACGTAAAATACAAGTACTTCAAAAAATGTACTTTGCAGCCTGTTTAAGTCGTTTTGCAACACCTGCAGTTACAGCTATCCATCTCTTGAAGGAAAGGACTTTAAGCACTGCAGTTACATTCGTTAAATGGCCTCTTTTCACTGTAAAATGTGTCCTAAATCTGAACTAATTTTACTGGCAAGATACTTCATTAATGAAGGCGGTTGAGGGTCACATCCTTTGTGTGTACTATGTTCTATATCTGAATGAGTGACCACTTCAGGGACACTTGGAGAGCCTGTCAAAGCGGCAGCTATAATCAAAGGCTTCTGTCACACACATGGACCTCCTGTCAATAACAACAAACATCTCCTCCTCTTCCTCTCTTGACTACTTCAAAAAGCTTTAGTCCGCACACACACAGTGCTTTGAAGGTGTCCGTTACAGAGGGGTCAGGTGGGAGGCTCGTTTGACTTTACACCCTGCCTCATGAAAGCTTTGTGAAAAGGTCTCACTGGTGCTTGACCTTCCCTGTATCTCCATCTGTGCGTTTGAGGACGGGTGGGGGTGGCATTTGAGCACCCGCGGGTGGTTTGAACCAAATCCACCGCCTCAGATGGCACCCTGATGCCTGCACACATAAAAGTGTGTGCTCAGAGAAAACACAATATAATAAAAGTCTGTAAACATCAGCCACAAGAGCAGACCGCAGAGATGTGACAGCTCCTGTTCAATATTAAACAAAAACCAGCTCACTACAATGAAAAATGAATAAAGAAAAGGCCTGTGTTTACGTCATTATGTGTTGAAAAGCACATCATCATCAGCCGATTTACAGCGTTTGAGCTGCTGTTTTACAATATAAAGCTTGTTTTAACAATGACCTCTGTGTTGCTGTGTACTTTTTAAATCCTCTTACATGTAAAGTACAGTTGCTTCATATGGAAGAAAGAGGGCATACACAGTAGATGGTGTAATCCTGTTATAGGACGTTACCACAGGTTTCATACTTTACATCACATCAGCTCAATGAGCTATACAGTATTTGGTGTCTTAACCTCACTTTATATTGTGCATTACATTAAATTATGTGAGCTTTTACTGAGCATCACATCAGCCCTCTGCTTCAGACCTGAGCCATACATATGTGCATGGAACATTAACAAGTCTTAAACAAGTATATTAACTCGCAAAGAAAGCAGGAGCACTTAAGAATGATGGGTATGCAGCAGCTGATGTTTAAGCAACAGCCTGCCATCTTCAGAGCTTGAAGGGAAAAGCCTGACGGCATCGTATTTATAGTTCTACTTCTTTATGGAGATGAGATAAGATCTTTATTGATCCCACACCGGGGGGATTCACTTGTTACAGCTGCTCAAGAGTCAGAAAAACAAAGGAAAACGGTGCTTGAGTGCTAAATAAAAATGAATATAACAGCTTAATACTCTATATACACACCTTTCGCTGTTATACACACATAGTGTGTAGCCATAGACTGTATATAAGAAGTGGACGTAGTCACTGTGACGTCACTCATTGGTTTGTGGACTGCCGTTTTGAAGCCTCGAGTTCAGCATTTTGGCCGTCGCCTTCTTGTTTTTTTGCAACCAGAAGTGACACGAGAGGGTGGAGCTAAGTACAACCGAATTTTTAGGCGACCAAAAAGGTTATAATTAACTTTCATGAACTGAAAACACACTGTGAAAGGGTTAAAGTTGTAAGACGAAAACACAGACAACTCCCAGATCGGACAACGCCGTGGTAGCGACCTGTCAATCACGAGGTAGCCCCGCCCTAAAGCATCCGCTGCTTTATGGTCTATTTGCTACTGTAGAAACAAGCTAACGAAAACACAACAATTCTTAGTTTCAGGAGATTATACACTAACAAAAACATAGTTAAATATTATATTACATTTCTGCTAATAGATCCCCTGAAACCCTACACACTGAACCTTTAAACCTTTCAATGAAATATAATTTTTTAATTGTATAAACTCCACTTCTACCCAGTTTCAACCTGAATAAATTCATTGCACAGAGTTCTACGACACATTAACGTAAACATAATCATGCTTTAGTGTAACTAGTATCCCAATTACACTGAGCTAAGTTATATTTACACATGAGCCAGCCATGAAATCATATGAAGGTTTAAGGTCAGGGCTAAATTTAGTGCATCCAATCATGTCTCAGGCTCAGTCTATAGTTTTCTAATATGCAGTTACATACGTATGTAAGTAAAGTCACTTGAGTCAGATTGAAATCTAATACGAGGAACTTACACTCTGCTACCACCATAAAGCACCACCCAATTTAAATAACAGGTCTTTTAATACAGAGAGAGACAGTAAATATGAATAAATCAAAGTTAATAATGTTGTTTGATGCTGATAAAGGTTTCAACTTTAAGCTTCTCGCTGCTCTCTGCCCACCTTCTCAAAATTTAGAGCAGCCGAGTTTTGTGTTGTTGTTCTATCTAGTGTTTGCGACAGCCCCACCTGTGCAGCTTCAAAAATGAAAAATAAAAACCGCCCAGAGACAGGAAGTGTGGTTACAGCGTCGTAACGTAAGCACCGGAAGTTGTACTCCTCCTGTGCATGAACGCAGCAGAGCTATACAACAGGTACAAACGGCACAGGAGGCTGCAGCGCTGCACAGTTCAAATGTTTGAATCTGTGTTGGTGGGAGGAGTGTGTGGGTGTGTGGGTGTGTGTGTGTGAGTTTCAATATCAAGATCAATATCAGTCTGTGACTATGTGTGACTATTACATGCAGATAAAGACATTTATGCAAGTTAGATTTAATTGGAAAAAAAATAGATATTATAATTGAAAAAGGTAATAACTACTCATCGCAATTGGTCTGCACCAAAATTAACAGAAAGTGAGACGGACTATAGTTGATATGAACAGCTTCAGACTTTCTCTTTTATTCTACATCATTACATTACAGTCAGTGCAGACTTCATGGCGTGAAAATGACACAGCAAGAAAGGTGTTATTACACGCTTTAGCCTTGCGCATTATCAGTTAATTCACAGGCGGTCTCGTGCGAACAGGCTGTTTGAAAGACTTCTCTGTGGGTTCGTCTTTATGAGTTCTTATATTACACATTTGATCCATTGTCAATATAAAAAAATTGATCGGTGCAGCTTTACTCTACCCAGTAAACACAGAATATTTTAATTAAATTTAATAAAAAGATGTTTAATGTCTGCCTCCACCAACTGTACTTTATATGTCTCTATGTCCGTCTACTCACATGACACCACTGACTCAGGGTCAGCGAGGTTTACAGTAAAGAAGGTGACTCGCTCCTGACGATCATGACAACAAGTATTGCCGACTCAGCCGATGCGGTCGCATATTCCTGAACTGCGTTTAGTATTTCAGCTCTATTAATAGTCACCACTGGGACTCACACATACACACACACACACACATTAAACACTCACAGCTCTCCGGCCTCAAATTTCACATCGACCGTCCACCAAGACTTTTTCCATCAAAACTGCTGCAGTAGAGGCAACACAAGAGATTACTATTTTGTGGTTGATCACACACAAAAATATATTTTTATGAGGTGCTCAAAGGGTCTGCGACGTGTGACAGCTGGTGTTTACAGTCCTGTAGGTATGGGTGCTTTTATTTTAGCTGGTTTGTTGTCTTGCTTTGTGTTTCTACGTGCTCCTCAAACATTTTCCAGACACTTTTGGTTATATTTGTCTCTCCATGTGGGGAGATGTTTAGCTGCTGATTTAGTTTGGCTTTGACAGCCAGCTGGAGCAGACAAAGTTTTGCAGGGAAAACTCGCTCAGAGTTGTGGTTACGGTGTCACGGGTGATGAAATATCTCTCTCTCTTTCTTTGTCTCTTCCTCTCACAGGTTGTTTAAAGCGTCAAGGGCGGAAAACAAAAAGGCAAAACCTCCTCCTCCTCCTCTTCTGCCTCCTCCTCCTCCCCCTGCCAGACTTATTTTTCCTCTGGAGGAAAAGGGGCAGTCGGCGTGTGCTGCGGTGGAGGAAAGGTGGTTGACAGCGACGCCGTCTCGCAAAATCTGAGAAATCTCTTGAAACTGCTCTGCAAAGAAGGCATCGTCTCAAAGGTTTCCTGGAGGTTGCCGTTTGGATATTTGCGCTGCGTTCAGAGATTAAAAACCTGCAGCCATGTCTCCCTTCCTAAGGATTGGGTTCTCCAACTTTGAGATAGATCCCGGTCTGGCCTACCATGAAGAGGTGCTGAACCCGTACTGTGCTGTTTACATGAAGGAGGCCATCGACACAGGTTAGTGACTTGAATCGACTAGATCTCGTCTTAGATTTTGGATATCTTAATATGGCAAAATCAGGAAATCCTCACCTTTGAGAACCTGGAGCCAAAGAATATTTGGTGTTTTTGCTTGGCTTTATTTATTTTTTTTAAATATATGCACACATTGAGACAGATATGTCGATAACTAAAGGCCGGTTGGATCAATGGTTCTTCTGATTTAGTCTATAAAATCCCAGAAAATAGTGAAAAACGTTTCCCAGAGCCCAAGGTACCATCTTGAACCGTCCAAAACCAAAATATGTTTAGTTTACAATGATATAAAATAGAGAAAAAAAGCAGCAAATCCTCACATTTGAGAAGCTGGAACAAGATATTTGGTGTTTTTGCATGACAAACGATTTCTCAGTCTATTGACTAATCGGTTAATCAACTAATCGTTTAATCACCACTAGTGATGCGTCCAATATCTCAGCGTTTGTTGACCTTTTATTGAGAATCAGTTGTGGTCTAGTTGGCGTCGTCCAATTCTAATGTGCTGATAATTGATTACATACATGTTTAGAGTGGGATTGATCAACGCAGTTAGATTGTGGCTAAATATGGGAAGACTTTAACCCACAAATTAATTGAATGGAGCATTTTGAGGTGTTGATAAGTATGTTTTAGTTGTGGTAATACCATCAAAATCATAATGTAGAGCTAAAAACGCTGCGTCAAAAAATCAGTTAGTCAAGCCACAGAAAATTAGTCAACAACTATATTTATAATCGATTCATTGTTTGAGTCATTTTTCAAGCAAAAATACCAAATGTTTAGTTTAGTCTCAGCTTTGTAAAGGTGATGATTAGCTGCTTTTCTTTGTCTTGTAGTTAGTAGTGTTAAGTGAATATCGTTGGGTTTTCAACTGTCGCTTGAACAAAACAAGCAATGTGAAACTGTCTACTTGGGCTCTGGAAAATTTTGATTTTTCTAACATTTTATAGACAAAATAATCAATCAGTTATTGAGGAAAATAATTGGTGATGAAAGTAATCGTTGGCTGCAGCCTTAACTTTTCCATCCTCAAAAAAAATACAGTTTCAAATGGTAATACCGTAACATTTCAAAGCCTCTGTGCATTAAAATGGACAAATATAAATACATTTACATGTATTTTGTACCGCCTTCAACATTAATTCCAGCTCATGAAAGCTTGAGCATTTGCTCCTGTAAGCACCATATGTTCACTGGCTCTTTCTCAGAAAAATATTAAATCCTCTCCCACCCAGGAAGTGATGCATTTTATGTTCAGTTAAGCAACAACAGTGGGTGTTTGGAATAAATATAGAAATGTAGAAGTAGTATCTTTATTTCTAAACTATGTTTGACAGATTACAGTCTCATAGAGTCTCACAGATTATCTTTATTTCTTTAGAGGATCTGTATTTTTACTTTCAGTTTAAAAGACATATATTGTATGAGTACTGTATAATGTAACACAAGGAGATCTGAGGTATACAATAGCAGGCTCCATATAGTCGGATGTGTTTAAGAACAGATAAAGATAGCACTGTAAATGCCAGCTGGTCCACATATTTTTAAAAATAACCTTCATTTTTTACTATCCTCATTGCAGTTGTTGATTCACGTTCAATGTCTCGACTTTGGGACACTTACCAGCGTGATAACGGACTCAGAGCAGATATCTTTGTTCTGCATCTGGCTATCTTTAACCGCTGGTGAATATGAGTGCAGGATAGAGCTAAAAACAGTAGAGAGTCACTGAGAGGAAAGAGGAGGGCTCTGATGTTTCTTTTCCTCTGCGAAACCACAAGACTGGTCCGATACGAGGCTGCAGAGACCAGAGAGGCCTTTTGTATTTCATCTACACTATACTGACTCACTGCAGGCACCATGTCTTTTAGTTTCATTTCACTTTACATCAGATACAAATCTTTTTTCATGCCTGTATAACACGGAATTGAGCAAGAAAACACTGGAGACTTACAGGAAATAATACTGTCATATATTGATTTATAGCTCATATGATGTGTTTACAATGAAGCTGCAACAGTATCAAACAATACTAGATTTTACCTTTGTTTACCAGGCTTACACTGTAAAAAAAAATACTCTGTTACAAGTAAAAGTCCTGAATTCATAATTGTATTTAAAGTTAGTACGAGGAACTTTCATTTTGTGTTGATTTTGGCGGTCCCTGTGGACAAAAGCGGTAGTGTTTCCGAGCACCAGATTCCCTTTAAAAAAACTCTAATTTTACTGTAAAAGGGTAAGACAGTCTGTCCCGCTTAGTCCTGGTTCTGGTTCTCCCGTGCCTCCCTTCCCTCCAGTGGGCCTTGCAATACGGCCTGGGCCTCCAGCACCGTGCCGTCGGTGTTGCCTCCCAGTGGGGACCGGCGGCGCACCAAGGTGAAGCTCTGCTCCTCCGGTTGAAGGCAGCAGCAAAGCCGGATATGGGTCTGTCCGCACTTGGCCGGTCGCTGCCGGCCAAGTGGCACTGACGACAATCATTTCAAGAACTTAACTTAAAGTTAAGTTAGCATCTAAATGTACCTAAAGGCAGAATAATTAGGGTTTTTTGGTTGCGGCTTGTAAAGACAACATTCAAAGTTGGGTTAGGGTGTTCGCCAGCAGATGAAACCAACCCCAGATTCACGCTTGTCTTGCAACGAGCTTTGTCTGCCATTTTCGTAGCTTCCTCTTGGATGCATGCTTACGATCTGGCACCTGGTCGGTACGTTTTCATAGAGGCTGACGTCCAGAAACGTCCCGAAAGTCCCGAAAGTCATGTCAATTTGAAACCGTTTCAAATATTCATTATCGAAGAAGAAGAAAATCCAGGCAGAGGGCTTCAGGGTGCAGATACAGACAGATAGAGGGGTCATAAGTTATGATTGAGAGGGATTATTTTTGAATGAGTTTATAAATTGTTTTTTAGGAAAATCCTACTCATTCTGCCTTTAAAGTACTGAAAGTAAAAGTCCCAAATATGCAGAATGGCCCATTTTCAGATTCATAGCTATATATTATCTTACTAAATTATAATTAGTGGTGCATTAATGTGTACATCACTTTAATGTAGTAGCTAGTAAAGGTGGAGCTAATTTTAATTACTTTATATACTGCTGGGTAGCTTAACCTATAATAATATATCACAATTTATTAGTTGATTTATATTTTGTACGAATTATCTAAATCTGCAAAGTAACTATAGCTGTCAAATAAATGTAGTGGAATAAAAAGAACAATATTTGTCACCAAAATGTAGTGGAATAGAAGAATAGAACTAGCTAAGTTGTATAAAATGGAAAGTAAAGTACCTCAAAATTGTACTTAAGTAGGAAATGTACTTTGTTACATTGCACCACTGGTTTCACTGGGGGTTTTGGGGTATTTTTGGCAGGCATGTTTGCTCGCAGGCACCGTGCTGAGTTTGTGAAATGATGATGAGGCTGGCCAGAAAACAAAAACAAAACATATGTCCCATCAGGCTCTCTGGCTCACTGCGACTGATTTCATCTTCAAATAAAAGTGATGGAAAGCTTCAATAAACAGCTTTTCTTTTGAAGTCGTCTACAAAGTGTTCTGGCGCTTCTAGTCTTTTTTTGACTCAGCTAAGCATACAGCAAGTCATATACAGAACGGAAGCATTAAAGGCCCCACAAGTCATTCGTTTTTTTTATGGTTTTCAAATATAAAGCAAGCGTCATGATTGGCCAAAAGCATCAGGAAGCTGAAGTTAACTCCTCGCTGCATGTCTGCTGTTGTCTATTCCAGTACAATGAACATTATTAGGGCTTTATATGATCATTATTTTCATTTTTTAATAATATATAGGCTGTTTCTTATAAATAGACTAAATGTTTAGTCTATAAAGAATATAATTATAAAATTCCATTTATAGATTTATTGTAGGTATCAAGTAAACGTAGTAGTTTTTATTAAGGGGTGCCTTTTTATGCATATTGTATACCTCTGTAACTGCACTTATATAATCCCACAAGCTTGGTCATAAAGTCTTTCCTTAAAGAATAAGGCTGGAATCATTCTATATTTATGTTGTTGTCAACAAATCCCATGAAAACACCAAAAAGCAATGATGAGTTAGTCTGCCTCTCAATACTTTTTGACTTCCTACGCGAGCCCATTGGTTCCTACTAAAACGTCCATCAAAAAAAAAACTAACAAAAAGCTCACAAATATATAATTTCATTTTTATAAAAGGGTCAGTTATTTCGTAAAACAGCTGGTCACTGTCGTTTTTAGCAAACGTTACTCAACTGTTTCGTAAACAGATGTAAATAGTGCATTTCTTGGGGACTATTTTCAGCGGCGGATTAATCCACATTTGGTGCTCTAGTGCATTTATTCTCAGAGTGGGGTCCACGGAATAATTAGCTTTAAATTATTAAATTATGCTGTCTGCATATCTACAGATGGGGACCATTTGCGCCAATATAAGATTCAAGATTCCTTTATTTTTCATTTTTATGCTCCACATAAAAACAAAATTGTGTTTCTTACATCCACCACTCAGAAACTTCAGTGCAAAATAATTGGTGAAAACTATAAAGTAATTAACTAATAATTAAGAGCACTAATAAATAAGCTAAAAGTACACTAAAAATAGAATAGAATAAATAGTTAATTTAAAAATATTATTAAAAGGAACAATCTCTTTACTGCAGTTCACATACTCTATATCCATTACTACCACCCATGTCAGCTTTTGGGCCAATAGAAACTCTGATATGATTGTGACACAAGTCCAGTCATGAATCAGTCACTGCTTAGCTTGGCAGCTGGCAATCATGGAGAAATATTTGAGTCAGTCCATATCTTCAAGCGACGCTAAGTCCAAACTAGCTAAATTGAGATAAATATGATAACGGTTATATTGAGCGACAGCGACGGTTGTCTCGTGTGTCTTCATGAGCTGGCGAATGAAGCCGGCTATCTGATTACAAAGCACCCACAATATCAGAGCAAAACAAAGAGGTGTTAACGTGATTCAAATTAAAATGTGTTTCTGTTTGTCACTATGAAACAAGTCTGAAGTATTTAGATTGGAAAGTTTGGGGCTGCAGGACGGTGTACTGAATGTGGGATTGAGTCAAAATAAACTACAGTGAGTATTCATGGCAATGGAGGATCATGTCACAGAGTGACACAGTGAGGCTTATTGATGTGTTTTGGATAGCTTTTAGACAACAATGGAGCTTTATGGCACAGAGGAAGAAGACATCAGGTTTTGGATTACCAGAAACCCCCCATATGTTAATGGAAAAAACTTGTTTGACAGTTTGTCGCTGCAGTCAAACAGTGTGTCATTCTGGGTTAACTTCCACTTTTACATTCAAATAAAGGCAAACCTGCATGCTGAGTCAAGGTGTTCGAGCTCAAATGCTGCCAATAAGACTGTAGTTAGTTTCAGATTTCAGATTTTGTTAAGTTAGGATTTAGTAATCAGGAGCAGCTGTGGTGTGTATATGTCTATATTAATCATATTTGAATACACACCTACAGTGCGTAAAAAGAGGGAAATGTAAACTCCTTCAAAGCAGCAGACGCACACCTAAGTCTAAATGCCACCTTGGTACGTTTTCACAGAATACCACAGGAACTGACTACTGAGTACTGGCTGACACCAAAACGTGTCACCTCTCTCAACGCCGCAAAGAAACTTTCTTTGAAAAAGTCTGGTGTAGTTCTACGTGTCTGGGGAGAAACAGACATATTTTCCTCTCTGGGTGCTTTAATCGGCGCAGACAGCAGCTGGCGGAGCCGGCGGACAGACAGCTGATGAGCGGATGATGGGGAAGGCCGTGGATCAAGGAGTAAAAAGCTTAGCGGGCTTTATTGTTGAGGCAGCAGGGCGGCATGTGGCGGTTATGCAAGTGTATATATGGGATGTTATTGCGGAGAAAAATGAGCAGATGTCAATTATGAAAGCCGGAGTGTTTTTTTTTTTTTTTATCCAGCCACATGATGTGATCAAAAATCTCTCAACACTGAGGCGATAATCATAAAGGTCTGCTGACCAGGTGGTCAAATCCAACATGCTGCAATGAAAACTAAATGTGGCAACGTAAGAGAATAAGACTGTAAAGTTATAACATCTAACGACACTTGCACATGGCATGAGATTAACTATATGTTAATGTCAAGAAGTCACGGTTTCCAGCTGTTCAGTTTAGGACTGTAAAAGATCATATAATCCCCTGAGAGTGACACGCTATACATCCATCCGTTTTTCCCAGATTAATTCCTGGTGTCGGTTTTCGTCACTGGCAGGAAATCTCCTCCATCTTCCGAATGTTATTAATCAAAACTTGCGAGTTAAATCCTTGAAAGATAAGGCTGGTGATAATCTATACTTTTGTTTTTATCAACAAATCCCAGAAAAAGTCTCTCAAAGCTTTTTTTTACCCTTTGAATCTCAACTCCAAGCATAGTCTTTATATAAGAAGTGGACATAGACCGAACGCTGAATAAGACATTTTCATGAACTGAAAACACACTGTGAAAGATTTAAAGTTGTAAGACGAAAACACGGACAACTCCCAGACCGGACAACGCCGTGGTAGCGACCTGTCAATCACAAGGTAGCCACGCCCTAAAGCATCCCCTGCTTTATGGTCTATTTGACTCTAAATGGGACCATAATTTACTAAATGAACATCATGCTGTATTGAAGAAGACTTGAAACTAGCGATTGAGACCATAAACTCATGTTTACAATGTTTACTGAGGTAATAAATCAAGTGAGAAGTAGGCTCATTTTCTCATAGACTTCTATATAATCAGACTAATTTTAGCAACCAGAGGAGTCGCCCCCTGCTGGCTGTTAGAAAGAATGCACGTTTAAGGCACTTATTTATTTGCTTCACTTCTCAGACCCGGGAGTTGCCCAGTGGCACTAAGCGCATTTGTTCATTCTGAAGACATACATCTTTTAAATCATGTAATGAATTTGTACTTTAATTTTGAAAAATGTGGAATAATTTCCTAAATCAACAGGGCATTGTTATTTTTAGAAGGCTTTACTTAAAGGCATGGTTGGTAAAGATTTTCGAAAAAAAAAAAAATTTTATATGAGTTGAAATTCTCATTACATTTTGACAGCAATCAATAAATTAAATGCTCTGACAAAAAAAAGAAAACACAGTATCTGTGGCTGTCACAGGACTGTAATAAACCCGTCCAATCACTACATTTATATAATAAAATGATTGGACGTACACTCATTGCGCATCACCGGAGTCTTTCACAAGCAGCTAGTTTGACAGTTGTGAGTACTTACAGTAGCCATGTTCGCCGTTCATTATGATATGTTCATGTTCGGAATGATAATAGTGTGGGAGTGGCTTTGTAGGGAGACCTGAAGCGACGGGCTGTCAGTGTTGCAGACTCGGCGACTTTCTCTCTAGATTTAGGGACTTTTGGAGCTAGTGCTGCTATCTACTTTCATTAGAAAAGAGTCAACACTGGGGTGGGTTTTTCTGTTGGAGCATTTAAAAAAAAAATCACCGACCCTGCCGTTAAACAGAAGTAAAAAGTGCATTTGTTGGGGACTATTTTCAGTGGCGGAATAATACACATTTAGTGCTCTAGTGCATATTTGGGGCAGCATGAAGATGTTGTTCCACTTAAATCTTTATGAGCAAAAGATCTGAAACATTGAACAATGACAGTAACGTAAACAAAAACTGTTTGGGAAATTCATTCACATATTTTCCATCAATTATAGAGTCCTGTTGCCATCATTTTGAGTCTTGTATAATGTTATTTTTCTTCCAGTTGTGCTTCTTGTAACCTCAAGACTTGTGTCAGTCTTTCCATTAAGAGGATTTCTTCAACGATTATCAGGCGTTTGGCGTTGGCGCGTCCTTCCCCCAGTTCCTCATAATAGCATTTTTATAGAAATACAGAACATACCCACTCATTCTTTAAGTGTCTGTCCAGAAAACAATGTGACTGCATCTTGTCACAACTTGTACCCTGCCAGTAACGAGAAGACGGTTAATTTGCTGACGCACAGGATTTCTAGGTATTGAGGTGAAACCCAGTGCAGCTTTTTTCATCTTAGTTCCTGTCTGTTGCTGAGAAAAGGTCAAAGAGCCTTCCAATAGAGATGACTGTTGCTTTTTGTGCTTTTCCAGAAAAGGGCCAAGTGTACAAGCAGAAGAAGCCCACCATGTACCCGCCGTGGAGCACCACGTTCGATGCCCACATCCACCGCGGTCGCATCATGCACGTGATGGTGAAGGACCGGACGGCGGAGCTGAAGTCGGAGGCCACGGTGGCTCTGGACTCGCTGGCGACGCGGTGCAAGAAGGAGAACGGCAAGCTGGAGATCTGGGTTAGTGCGTGGGATGGGTGTGTTATGTGTTTGTTCTCACGGAGCAGCTGTTTGGATACAATGGGAAAAAAATCCAGATGGGCTGACTCACTTCAGGGTCAAAAGTTTAAAACGGTAATCCTTTTAGTCATTAAAAAATTAACACACTGGCTTTTTTTTCCCCTGGAGACATTTTAACTTGAAATATTGCTTTATTTACACGTTAAAATAATAAAGAATTGGGGTGTACTGTGCCTTAGGGGTCCAGCTGGAGACCATTGTTCAGTGCCTTCCCTCTCTTTGCCCTCATTTCTTGTCATCTCTCTATTATACACCATCTAATAACTAATAAGAGCAGAAATGATGCCCCAAAAATACAGATTTGGAGGAGGAGAACAGAGGTTCAGCCGTACAGAAGTTCAGTTTCACATCTTTTTCATCCCACTTTAGCCTGATTAGTTACAGCTTAATTATATCCAGGTTATGGAGGCCATCGCTGCTCATGCTAATTACCCAGTTCTTCCTCAATTTATTTTTAACTAGTCAGAAATTAGACCCACATCTCTTCTCGTGCACCAGATACTTTCTTTCCCTGGAAAGACTTTGCTTTGAGTGACACCGGAGGCTTCACGCCAACTGTCTCTTAAACCAAACTAAGAATCAAACTAACAAATAAAAGTACAACAAATGAATGAAATCAAATATATTCTCCACAGTGTGGTCCTCTGTGTGCGTCATCATCCTGAATCCACATCGTGCCCTTTTCATTTTCAGTGTCTTTCTCATGAATTTCTGTCCTTTAACGCTGCTTTTGTTTCAGTTTCTCTTTTGACATTCGGTTTCTTTTTTGTCTCAGCTGGACCTGAAGCCACAGGGTCGCCTGCTGATGGAGGCCAAATACTATCTGGAGAAAAGTGGTGAGTGGTTCAAACCTAAGATCAGTCATCAGTTAATACAACTACAATACATACTGCAAGACATAGTATTGCTATTAACTGCAAAAAAAAGTTCTTAGCTGTCAGCTGTAAATTGACCAAACCACATCTGTAAAACTGAAAGTGAAGAAGAGCTAATTGTCTTGATGATCTGAAGTTATGCGGTAACCTCACTACTAAAAAAGGAAACGTTTTAAATGTGCATGTAAAAACCAGAGGGCAACCTCGCGGTCAGAAAAGTGAAACCAATGCTGAAGTGACAGTATGTTGAACCATTATTATACCAAGAGAGCTGTAAAATACTTACAGTACTTTTTTACTTTAGCCACTTTTCCACATTTTATTATTTTAAATGCTTTAATGTGACTGTTCGGAGGGAATATTTTTGATATTTTTAGAGTTTAAATGATCAAATACTGTATAAATATAGTCAATGTGATCATAAAATACATCCAAATTGTCTGTATAGTCCTTAAAAACTCTGCATGTGTATTTTAATGAGCCTCAATCGTCGCAGCCTAATTATATTTCCTCAAACTAAAAATAAGATCTTTGAGTCTCTGCCCGCTGCCGGTCCTTGTGGATATGTGTGAGCTTTGTGTTGGATCCCTTACTGACATTAACACCATGCCAAGGCCTGAGAACCACTGACAACTAAAAGGAAGAAGCTAACTCATGTTTCTATATTTAGACCTTGTAAATAGGAAATCGTTGCTCAGAACAACAGGTGGCATAGCGGCTGGTACGCTGTGACAACCTGGTCTTTGAAACTTCCTCCTGAACTACATAGAAGCACAGGAGAAATTCTCTTATAAATCTAATAAATTGCACATCTAAATAGATATTTAATCGTGCCTTTTCATGCACACGGGTTGCTCAATGTTCTCGCACATAGTGCCAAAAACACTGTTCGCAAAACAAGGACAACAAAATCTAAACAAAACTTTGCAACCATAAACATATAACTATTACAATATGCACATAAAGATTTGACCAATTTATCCATCAACAAAAAGTTGCGTACTATTAAAAAAAAATCATTAAAGTTTAGAGCTGCATTTTCTCACACCTGAGTGAAACGCTGCGGCAAGAAATTTAGTCGAGTCTGGACACATAGATGATTTGTGTTTTAAAGTAATTTCACAATACACTTGCACGTGCTAATAAAAGCAGATTAAATCAATTAGACAGGAAGGCAATTCAGGCACTCAAAAATATTAAAACAAGTGACAAACGAGGAAGGAAATATATTAAAAAGCCTTTAATATAGTGGCTAAATCATTAAGAAAACGCCACAATGTTTCAACCACTGTAAGGCTTTGTCAGGGCTTTCAACGACGAATTTAAATTAAATCTATAGTCCAAACAAAATCTGTAAAAACAAAAGTGAATAAGAGCTAGTAGGCTAATCTTTATGATCTGAAGGCTGTAAAGTCTACTCAAAAAGATAAGGTGTTAAAGATATTGTTGTTTCCTGTGCACCGTACAATATTCTTTGACAAAAGTCAGGTAATTCACACTGCCAATTTAATGTTTCTGTAAAAGATGTACAGTTTGTTGAACCACTATTATACCGAGTCATGGAGAGCTGCAAAACATTTATACAGTAGTTTAGACACTTCTCCGCATTTTATTCTTTTAAATGCTTTATTAATTTGACAGTTTGGTGATTTCTGAGGGAATATTTTAGATTTTTAGGGTACAACTAGGCAAAGTTTTTATGTTAAACTGCAAAAATTAGATGACAAAGTTGGGCTGCAACAGAAAAGACTGACTCATCCGTATGAGATGGTTTACAAAAAAGGAAACTCAGTCAATAAGAAACACTTCTCGATCCACAAAAGGTGAGAAGTCGAAGTCGAGGTGTGAAATCTTTTTTGCAGTAAGCAATCAATCTGCCCGGAGAAAGCTGAGTTCAACAACATTATGTCTTTTGAATCTTCTTCTTCTTTAAATAAAAGGTACTATGATGCGTTTCAGACGCTGCGGGCCAGACCGAGGGAGACCCCGACTCCGAACGAGAGAGAGAGGGTCTGTTCGCCCTCCATCACCGGCGAGGCGCCATCAAACAGGCTAAAGTTCACGTCGTCAAATGTCACGAGTTCAGCGCAACGTTCTTCCCTCAACCGACCTTCTGCTCCGTCTGCAAAGAGTTCGTCTGGTGCGTAACGAAGACCACCAAATTATCATTTTCTCCATCACCATATTAGTCATTTTAACCTGTTTTTTATCCGCCACAGGGGTCTCAACAAGCAGGGCTACCAGTGCAGACGTGAGTGTTAAGATTATTTTCCACTGACGTTCTGGAAGTTTGAATGATGCCACGTGACTAACTGTCATCTTTGTGTCTTTCAGAGTGCAACGCAGCAATTCACAAAAAATGCATTGACAAAATAATCGCCAAATGCACCGGTTCAGCCATAAACAGCAAAGAAACGATGGTGAGTATTTGCCTCACACTGATTCAGACACTCCTTGTTTCACATAAATACTCTACAACAGTGTCATCATGACTTGTGAACACAGTTAAATCTGCTGATGCAGTATGTGTAAGAGATTTGTGAACTTGTGGTTATGCTGCTTACTAATCACCTCAGACGGAGGTATCATTACACCAGATACTCTTGTCACGTCTCATATGCTGCTTTTATCTTCTCGCTCGTTTCACTTCCTCCTCAGCCACATCGTCATACCGGCTGAGTTCATGTGCGTGAAACCAAAGAAAATGCACAACCTCATAGTTGTAGTACGCTGTATAAACAGGACAGACCTGCCACCCACTGTTTGGATACAGGAAGTGTTTCTTCGACTGGTGCTTTAGGCGTTAAGTGTACTATAAGGGCCTCCATGATAAGCTTTATATGATGTGATGTTTGTGCTGCAGATCCACAAGGAGCGCTTCAAGATCGACATGCCCCACCGGTTTAAAGTCTACAACTACAAAAGTCCCACTTTCTGTGAACACTGCGGTACTCTGCTGTGGGGGATCGCCAAGCAGGGGCTCAAATGTGAGGGTGAGAGGCGGGAGCTTTATGATTTCTGGGGTTTTATGTATCTTGTTGTGTTATGAAACTGGACTTGTAATGATGACGTCATTACGTTTCGTTACGTGCAAATACATGCAACAACAAAATGGGCAACACAAGAGAAAGAATCTCTATAACTGAATTTATAACAGAAAAAGTATTTTTTTTCTGTTAACTAAGAGAATAATATTCTTAATCTAGTTTTATCTTGCACACACAAAGCTTAACATCCGCTTTTCAAAGCATTGCTGCTTCACACATTACGTGCGAAAATATGTGTAAAAATATACAATCAGTGACATATCGATCATAGATATACTGTTCTCAAATGGCATGTTTTTATTTTATTATATGGTGGTAATGCTGTGTTTTCTGTGCAGAATGCTGCATGAACGTCCATCATAAATGCCAGAAGAAAGTAGCCAACCTCTGTGGGGTCAACCAGAAACTGATGGCTGAAGCTCTGGCCATGATCGAGAGTAAACAGCAGGTCGGACTAACAAATCTTCTACTATTTTAAAATGTTTAAATGTGTATATTTTGAGGAATTGCTATTGAGAAAAATGCTTTCACCAAGCTGCTAAGACACCTAAAATAATTGTTTTAGAATTTACTTGAGCATGGCATGTACTGGTCCATGAATTTAACGTTTAAGAAGGTGTATTATTAAGGTCTTTTGTTTCTCGTTGATGGATTCCAAGTGTTTTTAAGATGGTGTAGATGCAGTTTTCAGAGGCTTTTCCACCAAAAGTTTTGACTTTCAAACAATCAACAAAATAAATGTTGGATCAAACCCCCAAAACCAGAGTCTGATACTGGTCCTACCTTTTGCTTCTAGGCCAGAAGCGGGAGAGACACGGAAAATGAAATCATCGGTCGGGAAGGTCCGGTCGGTGTCGGCCAGCCGGGAATGGTCCGAGCTCCGTCTGGGTTAGTGCCAGATGCACCAGCCACAGCTACACCTGCAAACAAAGGTACACACACCCTCTAAAACCTCCACTCTCATCAATCAGTTCTTCTTGATCGTGTTTTAACATCATGCATTTGTTTCCCATTCCTGCTTCCTGACCTGCAGAGCCGCAGGGTGTCTCGTGGGACGGGCCGACCGACGGCGGCAGGTCGATCACGGAGGCGGTGACGGACGAAGAGCCTCTGTACGCGGTTCCCAGGAAGGAACACCAACCCAAATTCACCGTCGATGACTTCGTCCTGCACAAGATGCTCGGGAAAGGCAGCTTCGGCAAGGTACTGGAGATGATCGGATTCAGAGAAATAAAGCAAAAGCACAGAACAGGATAGATCAGAATATATTTTTATCCAAAATGCAGTACCTGTGAGGGTTTCTGGACAATATCTGTCATTGTTTTGTGTTGTTAATGATTTCCAATAATGAATATATACATACATTTGCATAAAGCAGCATATTTGCCCACTCCCATGTTGATAAGAGTATTAAATACTTGACAAATCTCCCTTTAAGGTACATTCAGAACAGATAAAAAATGTGATTAATTTGTGATTAATCACGATTAACTATGGACAATCATGCGATTAATCGTGATTAAATATTTGAATCGATTGACAGCCCTACTAAAAAATACATGCAGATTATTTCAGCATTCTTATAGCTATAAGACTTTTTAATAGTTACTAGAAATAAGCATAACAGGGGAAGACTTGTTCCATTATATGGTCATCAGTGATATTCTAGTCATTCTCATCAACTTGAGGCTTTCATGCAGCACATTATGACTCTTGTGGTCAACACTTCTTGTTCTTCTGCAGCCAGTTTCCACAGAAAACCACCAACCACTTGTTGTTGCACGAGAGAGGGGGCGATATAAGTGGGTGTCAAAGAAAATATTATCTGTCAAACCGACCACTTGTTGTGGCACGAGAGAGGTGGTGTTAAAAGTGGGTGGCAAAAAAAATATTATCTGTCCAGCCGCAGCAATTGTTTTTATATGCTCTTGCTGCAGGTGTTTTTAGCTGAGCTGAAAAAAAGCGGGCATTTTTACGCGGTGAAGGCTCTAAAAAAGGACGTGGTGCTGATGGACGACGACGTCGAGTGCACCATGGTGGAGAGGAGGGTCCTCTCTTTAGCCTGGGAAAACCCTTTCCTCACGCACCTTTACTGCACCTTCCAGACCAAGGTAATAATAACCATGAACACATCTGTAGACGCCCCTCCTCGGCTACAACTACAGCCCTGACCTCTCTGCATTATGTGTTGTGCCCAGGAGAACCTGTTCTTCGTGATGGAGTATCTGAACGGAGGCGATCTCATGTTCCACATCCAGAGCTGCCACAAGTTTGATTTGCATAGAGCCACGTATGTATCCCGTCAAAAGGGCATGACATCCAATATGACGAATAATTATCTGTCTGTGTGGGATGCTTCACTTCCTTCGTACTTCTTGCAAATGAAACGAGCAGCAGGAAAGACAAAAGTGACCCATACCATGTATTTTGTGTCTTCCTGCAGCTTCTATTCAGCTGAAATCATCTGTGGGCTCCAGTACCTTCACTCTAAAGGAATCATTTACAGGTAGAGTCTCAGTATAAACCAGAAACACAGAAGAAGAAGAAAACACAAGAGGCCAAACCGCTCTTCTTGCTCACATCCTCCTCTTCCTCTGCAGGGATCTGAAGCTGGATAATGTGCTGCTGGACTCGGAGGGCCACATAAAGATTGCAGACTTCGGCATGTGTAAGGAGAACATGCAGGAGGAGTCACGGACCGCCACTTTCTGTGGGACACCTGACTACATCGCACCCGAGGTGACCACACACACCACATCTTCATGTTCATACAGGATTATAGATTGATGCATAAACCAACACTGCAAAATGTACCTTAAAGGTTGTACCCAACTTATTCATCAAGAAAAGAGCAATGAATATCAGACAGCATGTTGATATTAAAGGCAAATTTGGAAAAGCTACAGAGTATGTTTTAACGGTGTGTGTGTGTGATTGTGTGTCAGATCCTGCTGGGTCAGAAGTACAACAGCTCAGTGGACTGGTGGTCGTTTGGCGTGCTGCTGTACGAGATGCTGATCGGTCAGTCTCCGTTCCACGGCCGCGATGAAGAGGAGCTGTTTCAATCCATACGAACAGACAACCCCGTTTACCCCCGCTGGCTCACCAAAGACGCCAAGGACATGCTGATCAAGGTCAGACGCTGGGTGTGCTGGAGAAGCACCAACAGATTATATCTACTTTTGTTAAACTCTAACTCGACTGCCTGTATGTGAATATCTCTAAATCAGCCATCAGTGTGTAACCTGTGTTGTGTTTGTGCTGCAGTTGTTTGTGAGGGAGCCTGAGGAGCGTCTGGGAGTGAAGGGAAACATCAGAGAGCACAACTTCTTCAGCAGCACCGACTGGACCAACCTGGAACAACGCAAGGTGGCGCCGCCCTTCAAGCCAACTATAGTAAGTACATCCACAACTGATGCACAGCAGGGTCTCAATTTTCATTCAAATTTGAAGGGTATGATTTTTTTTGTGAGCTGCAGATATTTATCTACAGTATATAACATGATGGAAAAAATACTGCAACTTGCTCATGTACAGATGTTGCTCATCCTTGCAGCTTTACATTAATTGGTGTATTACAACAGATTGTGAGACTGTTAAATTAGTAATGTATTGTACGTATCATTGTGTGTATTGACATGTTTTCCCTTCCCCCCTCGCAGACGTCACCCAGCGACTGCAGTAACTTTGACAAAGAGTTCATCAACGAGAAGCCGCGGCTGTCGTGCGCCGACCGGACGCTCATCAACAGCGTCGACCAGACGATGTTCAGAAACTTCTCCTTTGTCAATCCGGGGATGGCTGCTCGCAACGCAGCACGCTGATCGCCGGACCGACAACCTACTACCTGACAAACAAACCGCTCAGTCACTCACAACCAGCACTTAACTGTAACTGAAACAAACTGCAGAGACTTTAGACCGTGAATGTCACAAAACTCAACTGTATCCGTATTAAAACATGATGATAACCACTAAGGGGGTGACCTGGGCGTTAGGCACATACTACGCAACTGTGACGGGATCTTTGACGCATGTATTTTATGTCTCTATTTTAAATAAAAACAAAAATATCCACAAAACTCTTTTTAAAAACAGCCAAATAACAAAAACTTCTGGGCTGAGACAAAGACCAAGATATACAAATTTACATTTTACCTGAAGTCAAATATGTAGTGGCATATAATTAATTCCATCTTAAAGTATTCAACCCCCTTATCTTGCCTCATCGGGGTGTTTATCAATAGAAAATGTGTTGTAATGAACTTATGGTGCCTCATATCAAACTTAGTTTACACCAAAATACATCTATTCTCCTGTTATCATTTTATTTCCTGTCCTATTCCATTGCTTAATGAGTCTTTTACCTACACGTGTTAAAAATATAATTTTTGTTGTGTAAATAAATGTAATCTATTTCTGTTGATATGCTGTATTATCAGTTGGATGTAGATGTGTTAATGTATAGCAGGTTTTTGTTTACGTTATTGTACCTCAGGAGTTTTATTGAGGCTGTAATTTGGATCGGGTACTTAGATCAGCTGTAGTTTTTACTGTTCTCTTCATTGTGAATCCTGAACCTGTACAATAAAATGTGTGTTTTTTTAGACTGCTGTCTGTTTTGTTTCTGACTAAAACAAAACTTTACGTGTAGTATCACTCACCAGATATGTACAGAGAGAGTGGAGGAGGTGGAGACAGGAAGAGGAGCCAGCTCAGTTTTTCCACTTCTCGTTGCCCTTTAAAAATATATTTTCCAAAGTTAAAAGGAAATTCAAAAACAAATTCACATCTCAGACTGTTTCATGATGAAATAAACAAAACAGTCAGTCCTGCAGACAGGCACGGATGTTTACTGAAAAAATAGCCAGATTGGATTTTGTGTTTTTGACAAAGCCAGTGAATCAAATACCTGACAAATCAAGTTGCTTCATCACATTAATCATCACAACAATCCTATAAATCCAATATTGTCATAAAGCAGATCTTAGTGACTTGCAACTTTGCCCACAATGGCCCAATACAACCAGAGATACGGTATGAACAGCTGAGTGAAATCACTATCTGTTCACTTTTAGGCAAAAATAATAAAAAGAACGGAGTATTAGGGCCACATTGAGGGAAAAGACATCTGAGATTTACAGAAAAATGTCATAATATTACCAGAAAAAAGTTGGAATGTTACGAGAATAAAGTCATAACTTTACGAAAAAAAAGTCAGAAGTTTACGAGAATAAAGTTTAATATTACGAAAATAAAGTCATAACTTTCCGAGAAAAAAGAAAATAACACGTAAAAATACTACTTTATATTATGACTTTATTCTCATAATACTACGACTTCTTTTCTCGTAAACCTATGACTTTATTCTCGTAATATTATGACTTTATTCTCGTAATATTATGACTTTATTCTCGAAATCTCAGATTTATTTTTTTTTCCTCAAAGTGGCCCTAATACTCCGTCGTACCATAGACCTACAACAATGATAAATAAAAATGAAAATGTAAACAAAAAAACAGTTATTCATTTCCACTATTTTTTTTTAAAAATCCACAGGGAGCCACTGGAGAGGAACTAAAGAGCGGCATGTGGCTCCGGAGCTGCAGGTTGCCTAGAGACCCCTGAGCTACTGGATCTGGTAACATGCTAACACTTGACATACAGTATCGCTAAAGCGAGGGAAATGCCAAAACTTGCATGTTGTCTACTGAGTTGAGTAACTAGGAGTTGTCTCTCTGTGAACTTTGTTAGCACAATGTGTTTCCATTAACATTGGGCCAACTGCATTTGTTTAAAAATGACAATAAATAGTTTTCTGTAGCACCTGGTGGCTTAACCCCAATCAGAGCTAACTGTGCTGTAGCTTCTCACTAACCTTATTTCACCTGCTAACATCATGATAAACCTCCTCTTTTACATATTCAGGTCAAATGACAACACTTACCGCCATTTAGAAGACATTTCCACCTTCATGAAACACTCTTCAGGTCAACTCGATTTTGAACTTGTTTCACAAGATGGTTGAGGCTGTTAATTAATATAAACAAAGATGGCGACAGGAAGTGACATTCCGCCTCGGTGCGCACTTCTTCTTCTTCCCCCGTCTTGAGCGATGCAGGAAAAGACGGAAAAGACTTTTGCATTAAAATTAAAATAATTATAAAGAGAATTATTGTAGACTGACTTTGATTTTAAATTAATTGAATATTAAACTTTTTTTTCACAATAATAATGCAAGCAATGATATGTCACTTCCTGCTACAATCTTTGGTTGAAACACAAATTTAGCAACTTGGAAAACAGGTTAAAGGTCCCATATCGTGCTCATTTTCATGTTCATACTTGTATTTTGTGTTTCTACTAGAACATGTTTACATGCTGTAATGTTTAAAAAAAACTTTATTTTCCCCATACTGTTGACCTGAATATACCTGTATTTACCCTCTGTCTGAAACGCTCCGTTTTAGCGCATTTTGACGGAATTGCAACAGATTTGCATTGCTAGGCAACAGCTTGGGTCCATCTGACTTCCTGTCAGCTGATGACATTCACATACACTGCAACCAGGAATAAACTGGGACACATTTAGAGTGTTTACGTTTAAAATTGTGTCAAGGGTCTAAATATTGTATATTCGTGACATCAGGAATGGGCAGAAATCCTGACAGCTTGTTTCAAATGCAGAGTTTCTGAATACGGTTTGTGTGTATTTCCCTGTGGATTGAGTGTTTCAATACTTTCACAGTATTTATATAGGACTTAAGCCTGCTTTATAGTAAAAAAAACATTAAAATCTCACTTTTTTTATAATATGGGACCTTTAAAATGTATCTTCTTTGTGCAGCCAACTGAATATTTGTCACCGCAGCTAGGTAGTATCTTTGTGCAATCTGGAAATTTAAAAAAAAAAAAAACAGTAATATATGTTGTCAAAAGCCTACTCCTTCTGTCAAATTTTGGCTCATATTTGTCTTTTAGGAAATTTGATGTCCAAGTTTGATTTCCGTTGAGTCAAATCAATATAAAACCTTCAAATGTAAAAACAATAGAAGCTTGATTTGAGAGGCTGTTTCTCCAGAGCATGACACACTGTGATTTTCCCTTGTATTACTTGACTGCATTTATAGCTTAGTGAGAAGCCGCAGCTTTGTGTTAAGTTTCCAAGTAAAAGTGCTTTCGGTGTGGTTGGACTTTACTGGGAATCATTGAGTTCTCCTTTTAAGTGCGGTGCAAGTTTATTTTATGTGAACACAGCTACTAATCCTGCCTTTGTATATAGATTTGCCACTTTTCATTTACACAGTATTCTCATGTTCAACAGCCAAGTTACAGACAGAGAGTAAAGTGCTTCAGGACATCAAACATTTTAAGAGATTTGGAGGGCACACAGACTTTTTATTATTATTCTTCATTTACAGCAATTCTTAGGTATCTCTTGTTTCTTGGGTTATTTATTTTTTGTAATACTTGGCATAGAAACAACTGGATGGCTTTGTGTAATCTCATCATCATGTTGCCATATATGGTCCATACGAGTCCAGAAGGAAGCATTTGTCCAGGCCACAGTCTCTTCATGTTTCAGTCTTTTCTCAAGGTTCACAAACCATTATTGAAGAGACACAGATGTCCGACACAAATGCAACTCTTTAGAGAGTCTGTAAAACATAGTTCACATCTAATGTCTTATCCATTATGGTCAAGAAAAAACAGCATAGGCCACTGTAAAGGGCTTGACACTTCGTCCTATAGTCCCGTGTTCCTTAGCTGTACAGTACCAATGCGGTTGAGACAATAAACAAAACATGAAGAAGTTTCCTTCACACATAATAGTCAACTAATTCTTGTCTGAAATGGTTTGTGAAATTTCAGGATGACATTTCTTCATCAGCTGAACCACATTCTTCACATGTCAACATCAGTGATCCAGCGATTTCTGCACATCTTTACATTTCTACAACTTTCATTCTACTTTAAATAAGATATGGGTTATTTTCTTGATATGCAGGAGGCAACACGGTGTAGTTATAGAATGATTTATCACATCATGTAACGACTGTTGTGTTTCTAGCATCAGTTAAGGAGTGCGAAGGTCTTCATCGGCTCCCGGTGGCGCCCGCAGCGCTACTGCGGTTGAGGTTGCGGCTGAGCTGAGGGAAGTGGACCGTGGGCGTTCTGGATGTGGGACCGTAGAGACCGAGATTTCTGGCTGCTGCCGATTTCCTGGGCTGCTTGACGCTAGGGAACGGGGAAAAGACCTGCTGTTTGGGAGCGACGGTGGAAGACAACGCTGGGGTTGACGGGGAGGAGGATAAATGAGATCTGGAGGATGAAGAGATGGAGGAAAGTGAGGGGGTGGAGGGGGAGGATGTTTTGTAAAAGGTGGAGGATGCGGGAAGAGTGAGAGAGGAGAGGCTGTTAGCTGACGGGGATGACGGGAGGCAGCTTGGCGTTGGGGTGGAGGGTGGTGTTGGAGAGGACGAGCAGGACGGGCCGAGAGACGTTAATGTGGGGACCGGAGAGGGGGACGGACTTAGGGTGGAGGGGGGTGAGTGGTGAGGTGGAGGTAAAGCGATGGAGGGAAGGTGTCTACCAAAGCCTCTTTCTGAACCTGAGGAATCAGACTCTTTGTGTCTGTTTGAGGACGGCGGCGGAGGAAGGAGAGGGACTTGGGGTGCAGGTTTAGACTCTGGTGGTGTATCTGGGTTGGGGGAGGTCAGATCTGATTCGTCTTCTAGATCCAGGGAGTCCAGCTGCACCACCACCTGTGCAACTTCTGCTTCTGTTGTCTCATCTTCCACCTGTGGAGCATCTTCACACACTGACCCTGTTGAGGAGTCAATTCCCTCTTTCTGCTCCTCATCATCTCTCTCATTTTCCTCAATCTTCTCCTCTTCACCTTCAAGTCTTGCTTCTTCATCCTCATCTTCTTTTTCCTCTGAATCTCCAAACCCCAGCTGCGCTCGGGCCCTGGCTATATTCCTTCGATGTGCCCGGACATGAGCACGCCAGGGCGACCCCGCGCCTCCTCCACAGCTCCCTGGAGATCCGGTGCTGTTGGAGCCACAGCGCTGCCTGGCCGGGGAGCCCTGACTCTGGGACAGAGACGCAGGTCGGGACCCCGGTAGTGTGGATGTGCTAGTGGATGTGGGTCTGGAGCACCGGGGTTCTCCGCGTGGTTTCCGACCCAGAAGGAGGTGGTTGATTACTGTGCTAGAGGGGTTGAGTTGGGAGGGCAGGACACGGGTGGCGGGGCATTTCTCTGGAAGGGAGAGACACAAAAACACATTAAAACAGGTGTTTTATGAGTGTAAGTGAATTTGTATACTGAATTTCTAACCTACAGTAAGATGGATTTGTCTTGAACTGAAGTTACAGTGACACAGTTTAGTTTTTTGTTCACTAACTACAGTAACTACCCATTAAGCTATCTTACTGTATATTACATTTAATCTAACTCCAAACTGTTTAAAACTTCTTTTCTGCTACGGTGTAAACCAGATGATAACAACGACACAGCAATACTGTCACTAACTTAAAGTACATTCAACAATACTTTATCTAAATGCAAAATTGATCAGATATAACTGTTTAAATGATCGGTTTTGCCATAAATACTCATTATGTTTCATTATAAATTATCTTTTATAATCAATCAAATATTGATTGACTATAAAATGTAGTATATCCTTTTAGTATATTATTTATTTTGTCTTTTCTACTTGTGTGTATTGTATATTTGTATATGTTGTCTATTGTTTCCTGCCTAAGGACTAAGGATGGAAATTAGCATTCTTGCTAAATCCTGCATGTTTATATCCTGTATTTTATACTGATGTTCATTAACGTGATCTATCCCTATCAAATAAATAATATTTTAAAATTAAAACATTAAAAAACCATAACACATTCAATTTATAGTGATGTAATTGAAAAAAATAATCAAATTTGGGAAGTTGTAACCAGAAAATAATTGTTATTTTACTAAATAAATGATCCATGAAAAATGTATCTATATTACAAAATTGTCAGATTGCTTCTTTTTTGATTGATAAATAATATATTTACTGTATCAGCATTACAGTCATCACAGAAATTATTAACTATCTCTGTTTGATGGTGCAGATGCAACCGCTGAGTCACATTTAGAAACACAGTCAGCTGTTCAGAGCACCTCATCAGACACCAGAGGGCGCCGAAAGCTTTTACTCTTCAAGGATTTATCATCAGGCCTTTAGACCACAGGCCAAGTGCATATTAACTTATCTCATATTGTATAATATGTACAGTAATATACTGTATTTTTTTCTGTTGTCCGTAAACTATGTTAATGTAAACGCGTCTTTATAAAAGCTGACTGCTGAGCTGAGTGTGTTTACATGAGTGATGATTAGAGAGGAAATATAACGTGAGTGTACTTGTGCACAGATGTTTGAATCTGAAAGAGAAAAACATAGAATCTCACAGTAATACTGTTATACAATCATCACAAGTCATGTGTTGGCATGAGACGGAGGAGAGGAGCAACAAACTGGAGGAAGTAGAGCAAAGTGTTAGTGGTAGGAGGTCGCCCAAGCCAGAAATAAACATGACTCATTTGGAGTATCAAGTATAATTGGAGACATCTGTCACTACTGAAGACATCATCAGCGTTGTGTTAAATTAAACATTAACTGGTGCTTTTTCCATAATTATAGATGCATTAAAGTGTTGTGTCATTATTATCAAGTGGAACATGATAAAATGTACTTATGTACAAAAGTATTAGCATCAAAATATAATTAAAGTAAAAGTAAATACACATATTATGCAGAATTATATTATTGGATTATACTCATTGATGCATTAATATCACAGCTGGTAAATGTGGGACTAATTTTAATTTATTTATGTATATTTTATATACAGTATATTACTTTATAAACTGCTGGTAGCTTGTGAATTTCCCTGGGGATCAATAAAGTTGTATTAATTATATAATAATTTATTTGTTGATTATATTTTGTATTATTAATCTGAATCTGGAAAGTAAATAAAGTAATCAAATAAATGTACTGGAGTAAAAATTACAATATTTCCCTCTTAATTGTGGTGGAGTAGAAGTATAAAGTAACAGAAAATGTACTTCAAGCTAACAACATATTAACAACTGTACTTTTCTGCCATTCTAACTGATGTTTAAATGATAAAAAAAGTTGATTTATGCATCTGATGGACCTGTCTTAAGTATAGTAGTGACAAGTGTCTCCAAATACATATTTAGATTATAGATGGTTTAATGAATTTGCATATAGCACCTGCAAATAGAACAAAACCATCACCAGCAACAGTATTCCCTAAACCAAAGATTAGAAGTAATTTGTGATTTGGTACTGGACCATCCTCCTTAAATCATTCAATTACTTTAATTTAAACACGAATGAATCATTAAAGATGATCAAATCAGCCCCAGAACACCCAGCTTGAGATGATGAACATTTGGTCTGACACCAGTACCGTCAGTGTGCTGGTCGGTAAGGTCGCTGTGTTTGTTGGGACGCTCCTGGAGAACCCCTGGACTTGTGGCCACTTCAGGTCCAGGTCCTATCGAGTCACACATCATCGTTAAACATCTGACTTTCTGCTGCGTTCATGTGTTTCTGTCCTTCTACCCAGGTAGAGCCTCATCTTTGTTTGATTTGTTTTTGTTTCTGTGTTTTTTAGGATATGTTCAGAATATGTCTAATGACATTAAAGCTACTCCCCACTGACATTAACGTGAAAACAATGAAGTGGTTATAGTTTGAAAAATAAATGGATGTAGTTATGATTATGACTGTCATTACTTTTCCTCCCACCTGTGCGTATGTAGAGTTGCATAGCCTGTTGCTGCTGCCGCCTTTTGATGCGTGCATATTGCTTCTTCAGGGCGTAGATGTCGGTGCTCATTCTCTCTGTCATCATGCTGTTGATTGCTGCTTGATGCTCCGCCCTGGCTCCTCCTCCTCCTCCTCCTCCAGCTCCTACCGCTCCTGGGCTCAGCTCTCCGATGTTGCCCCCGTCTCCTCGCTGGTCTGGAGGTAGAAACATGTAGAAACACGGATGTCAGGTTCTTTATCCCAACATTAATTTTTTTTTTCTACTTTCCTTATGTGCCTAACCTTATTGTTACTTGTTGGATTTATTTCATGACTGTGATTTCGGCTTTCAGACACTAAGATTCAGAGATTAGAGTCGAGGGCTTTGGTTCAAAAAGCGGAAGGAAACATTCCAGCTAAACACACAAATCAGACAAAATCCAATGGGCCTTTTTAGGGACTTTTTAAGCTCCTTTTCTTACTTAATCGCTCACCCAGTTTTGCTTTCATCCCCTTTAATCAAGATCAGCTGAGACACAAAACTGCCACATAAAAAAGCCTCTTGGTGCTCTCTGAGGAAAATGACAAACAGAGTCTATGTATTTATTTTAGGGCTGTCAAAATTAACGTGATAATAACGCGTTAAGGTAAATGTGTTTTAACGCCAGTAGTTTATTTAACGGATTAACACAACTTGTGATTTTTAAGTTGCAGCAGGCTCAGTTTTAGAGATTCTAGACTGAAAATACTGGTATAATATGAAACTAGAAAACTTAAAGAATCCATTGGTACCAACCATGTTATACTAGCTTTTCACAAAGGAGGCAAAATAACACTCCAAATTTAGGCAACATTTTGGCGAGGAAAAACTGGCATGTCTCCCCTTTACAGACATGCCCGCTTTATGATAATCACACGCAGTTTGGGGTCATAGTCAAGTCAGCACACTGACAGCTGTTGTCGCATGTTGAGCTACAGTTTGCCATGTTATGATTTGAGCATATTTTTTATGCTAAATGCAGTACCTGTGAGGGTTTCTGGACAATATTTGTCATTGTTTTGTGTTGTTAATTGATTTCTAATAATAAATATATACATACATTTGCATAGAGCAGCAAATTTGTCCACTCCCAAGTTGATAAGAGTATTAAATACTTGACAAATCTCCCTTTAAGGTACATTTTGAACAGGTTAAAAAATGTGCGATTAATTTTGGGTTAACACCTAAATGTGTATTTTGGATATTTTCTAGTCTGAAAGAAGACATGTTAAAGAAGCTAAATAGACAAAAATCTCAAAATTTACCCGTGCATGAAAAACTCTTGTTTCTTGAAATACATACTGTACATGAGTGAGACTGTTCTGCAGACCAGAGTACTGCATTTGGTCTAAATGAAACCATTAGGTCTAAATGAAAACCATTAGGTCTAAATGAAAACCATCCCACCATACTGAGTCAGTCCTTCCTGTTTTTTTCCGCCTCTGATGGCATCATCATTATGCTTTTAGACAAAATCAACCTCTGAATTTCTGTTTGTTTTCTGTTTAGCTCTACTGGAAAAGGTCAGTGTGTTGAGGGTTATATTTCCATCACTTTTACAGCAGCTCTTCCTCATTTTGTGTTGCAATTAAAGACCAAATCAAACACGGCAGCACACAGTGTAAGATGCACTGTAGCAGCTGGCGGTTTAGTTTGTTTACTGTAATTATACTGTTGTCTCAGAGACTGTGGTGATGATTTATTAATGTTCATTTGCTGCACTTAGCTCTTAAGAATGAGCCGTGTTTCCCTTTTGAACCAGGTCAAAACGGTTCTACTGAGATCTACTGTTGAGGATAAATGAAACACTCA
Organism: Sebastes umbrosus; assembly: GCF_015220745.1. Classification (NCBI taxonomy): domain Eukaryota; kingdom Metazoa; phylum Chordata; class Actinopteri; order Perciformes; family Sebastidae; genus Sebastes; species Sebastes umbrosus. The sequence goes on from NC_051291.1 coordinate 8,761,759, forward strand.
TTTCTATCTGAAGTCATTCTTAAATCTCTCTGGAGAGCGACGACTACTGCTTCAGATCTTAACCGATGTTTTTAACAAAATCCCTCCGGCTGTGTGCCTTTTTTTTCATCTTTGCTGAAAGAGGAGGAAGTGAGGATTTGTCTGGAGGAAGCAGATCAGAGACAGTTTGTTCTTGGAGTCAAATCGAGGGCAGAGCATGAGGAATTAGGGCGGCAGTTTGGCTTGAGCTACTTGACTGCTGTTTCGGTATACTCTCCACTGACCTTTGAGGTGTTTGTGGTATCTCTGCAGCTCGGGGGCCAGCAGGCCGCCCAGGGGACCCAGACAACCGAGCGCCGTCACCACGGAGTCTTCATCATCCATGTCGGCATCGTCATCGCTCTCCCAGCCGCCCAGACCGCCACTAAGAACAAGATAATAACATCATCATCACCACCGCTGCCACTATAAAATGTTCCCATCAACACCATACTCATGTAAACTATGTTTTATTTCAGATTTTTCTTGATTGTAAACAATTTTGAGGACAGAATTTGCTCCCTAGTAAATGTTGTAAAAGTCGTGTTTATTAAAATCCATATCTGTTATTTGTACATATTTCATTTGTAGTAAAGATACATGGCACATTCGCATTACCTCCTACAGTCAGCAGGAACATGCAACATGTCACCCGCCTCTTTCTAGTAGAACATGATCTATAAATAAAACATTGCACCCTAGAACAAGTACAGAACAAACCTTCCACTGGATTTGACTGAGGTAGGGAACGGAGTGATGTTGTAGGTGTATTTCTCTCTCAGCTCAGCCAGTTGCGGGAAAGGAAACACTGCCATGGCGTAAACCTCCTGAAAAATAACGTCAACGGTACATAACATCAGTTTAAAGACATCACTGAAGAGGTCGAACAGGTGTGAGCGGTTGTGTTTATCTCGTACCTGCATGAGTTCAGGAGGGTCGATGAGGTTGTGCTCCAGCATCTCCTGAGTCAGACAACCCATCGTGCTGTAAAACTCGTCTGCTGTGTGACAGTACTCGATCCTCCTGGACAGAGACGCAGGGAGGAAGAGGAACATATGATGATGAAGGCATTTCTATCAGAGATTTTTAGTGCCTCATGGTCCAGATTTAATTTCAGGGACCACCTAGAACAAGACTGAATAGCAAATATTTAATAATCAAAAAATTTAAATGATCAAACATAAAATGAATTTATAGCACATTAGGACACACAAATGTTAATATTGTTCACCCTCACACAAGTCAAATAATGGTCCACTCACTCTCCCAGTCCCTCCCAGATGGCGAGGGCGACCCGAAACAGCACCTCTGAACCCTCGAAGAAAACCGAGTCCCAGATCTTGAGCACGGTGGGCGCCGGCAGGCAAGTGGCGAACATGGTGAGGAACCACTGCATAGTGAACACGTTGGTCAGCGGAGGCTCGTAGCTGCCTGAGAGGAAACAGATGTGTGTTATTTAGGATATTAGGGGAGTTATTTGTACATTTGGAAAACATACAAATGATTTACAGACAATGCTATTTTCTCTAGCATAATTTAACAGTTAAAGCTTCATCAGGTATCTTTGGATGCTCTTGGCACCAAATATTAATAACCAGGTAGTGTTTCTGTAAACACAAGAGACTTGTACCTCCAGCCTCTCTGTTGGCAGCTTTCTGAAGGTGGTGGAGATGCTGGGACAGTCTGGGCAGCTTCAGACGCAGCAGGTCTCTGAACACCGCCATGTCCACTGACAGAAGGAGACAGATTACAGATTAAAAGTAAATATGTTTGATGATAATCTGATGGTATCAACCACGTCTCAATTTGGTAGGTACTGGATCTGTTTCATTGTGTCATTTTAATTAACGCTGTAAATGTTTGAAGGTTAAGATTTAATACAAGAATGATCTGTCATGATGACATATTTTATTGAAAATGGACAACAAATTCTGTACTTTTTCATACATTATTATGGAACTTGTTGTTTATTTCTGGGCTTAAGTTGTTACAGTATGAACTGTCTGTTTTCTTCAGTTTCTAAATGAATCAGCCTGTATGTGTGTCATTGTGTTTACCTGACAAAGCTCGCAGGTTGTTGGCAAAATAACTCTCAGGCAGCACTTTGTCAATCAGATAGATCATCACCTGAATATAGAAGAGCATAAAAACAAGTTTAATCACTATTCAAAGGACAGAAAGCAACATAGAAACTCTACCAGGAAGTCAACGTTTTATTTATAGTTTTACTCTCAATCTTAGCATGTTCATACTGTTAATGTACCTTCAATGCGTCGCTCTCATGTCCCTCTGTAACCTCCAGTATGAGTGCAGCCAGCACGTTGAATCCTTGGCAGTAGCCCACACTCTTATTCCAGCGTGCGTACGCCAGCAGCACCCTCTTCAGCACCACCCTGTCCTGCTCTCCCTCCTGGCCGCAGTAAGAACTGCAGCCCGTCCTATGCAGGTCCTGAACATTAAGAGGATGTGTGCATGTGTATGGATTGTTTTATCATAAGTCAGTGCATTCATGCATTTAGGACAGCGACGGTGACGTAGATGACGGGACTTTGCCCTGTTGATGGAAACTCTGTTGAGTCAGTGAGAAACAGAAAAGAGCTGCAGTGTTTCCATGATGCTGTCACACCGTTCTCTGACGCACAGTCATAAGTAAACATCCTCTACCGGACACAGCTCTTCCTCTTATTAGTAGGACGTGCTTAAATACACTCATTAGGAAAACATCAATGATGGCTATTTGTTTCTATTTTTGTGTCCAATATTTGAGGATCATATAAGACTATTCAAATTGGATTTTAGATGGTCTGTGTCCTGTGTCAAAGACAAAATAATCTTAACACAAGGCATGCTTGCACACACTGCACATACATGCACATTCATCTCACCCTCAACCCCTCAACACAACAATATGATCTGGTTACCTTGACGATTTGGATGCCGAGGGAGTCATCGTCAGGGTTGCTACGCTCGTTAAAGGCGAAGCGAAGTGTCTTCTCCCAGTCAATAGAGATACTGTGGAGGTACTGGTCTGCCAACGTTAGCCACACCTGCACAAAGAAACACATTAATACTAGAATAATATCAACAGTTGAACTAAACTTACAGGAGAAATGGTTCAAATATCAGGACAGATTTTCAAATAATTTCCCCTACTGAGTCATGAACAGATTCCTAGTTTACCATCCTCAATATTCTCAGGTTTCTTTTTCCTGCAGCACTTGTGTAAAAGGCCGCTTATTCACAGTTAGTTCAGGAACGAAGACAAGATTGCATTGTTCATCTCCCCAGACAAGATGAAAGCAATCACTTCCATTTCCCCCTCGCTCTCCTCCCGAGAGACAAAGTCATGATGAGCGATGAATGGAGCATTGTAGACAGAGTGCCTCTGCATATTGTTCTTGTTCTCTAGACAAAGCTGTCTCTCTCTAGACTGTAAAACTCTGCTCGCAGGTCGGCAATAATAAAGAAAACAAACTTTTCTTGTACTAGCACAGCTGGGTCATCATTTTCTTTTACTAAATGCCCACTGGGTTCAAAACAGACACAAACAAAGAAGGTCTTATTTATCAAAATGTCTTTTTATACGGGAGATATGTCTGTCCCAAACAGAAGAAACACCCAGGGGTTGAGAATCCGAGTTTATGCAGACGTTTACTGAACATGCAACAATTACAAGGCTGCTTTTACTGTCTAAAAATAATCTACTGCCTACATTTTCCTTCCATGTGTGGCTCAGTGAGTTCAGCAAACTATTGCATTTTCACTACTTGGGAAAAAACTGTGCCAACAATGCCATATGTTATACTTAGTGTAGGTTACATACCCTCTTCCTCCATTCCTTTGGTATCCCAGTAGGGAGCCTAGCCACTGCTTTAAGGGCGTCGTACCACTACGGGGAAGAAAACAGACAGTTTTATTGACCCTTTTAATTAACCAGCACACTCCCACTGAGGCCAGTGTGACCCAGTAAGACAATATTAATACTTCATGTATATTACATTATTTATTGGCGTTAAGAGGAAAAGAAAGTCAGCATTATCACATTCATTCACACACTAAAAACACATACACACAACATTATATCAACAGCTAAAAACAGTAAAGAAACAGACATATTGGGGCATGTTGAATGTTAAAGTGAACCGATGGATTGTACAGTAGCATATGTTTCTTACCTGCTGGAATCCGTTCTTTCCCAGCGATGGCTCGATGGTAAACTTCAGCCTTGTGTCGACTCCTACAAACAAACAAGAGAGACCTGGTCAGACTAGTCTACAAACCAGATCATCTGGGGGACGATCAATGTACTAATCAACATCCCAAAGTCTCCGTACAGAGGATGTCAGACTGACATTTGGGAAAATGTGCATAAAATGATGCACAAAACGTCTATTATATATTTATCATATTTAACAATGCTTGTGAAGATGATGTAACTGTGAAATCATAAAACATCTTGAGAGTTAACACACAATGTAAGCTTCAAATGTGTCACTTCTTGGCTCCTGCCAATGCTTCACTGATGCAGAATACATTGTGATATTGTCACTCAATCAGGCTCAGTCTGTACATAAAGATATTATGAAGGAGCAAAATAGCAACCAATGACAAGACAGACTGAAACCTTCAACAGAAGGAAATTTAGGACCCCAAGTTAATTTGTCTCAAACCAAAATTTAATTAAAAAAAACAAAACAATCTTTTCTTTTTACGGAAATCTAATTCCTCCTATATCTAATAATTTGACACTTTTCAAAAGGATCTAGACTCATTTCCCAGTGATTTTATGTCCAGCTAGCTAATACAACAGCCTAAACTCAATGATATTAAGAGGGTGGACAAAATATTAGAAACACTTCTCAGTCTCACTCAGTTTAATTTCACAGCACCACAAACTGCAGCCTTCAAAATGACCATAAGGTTGAACTAACACCTCTCTGAAATAGTTTCAGTAAAAATGTAGATTGTATTTTTTACATACATTTTAATAAACAGTATTATTGTATATTATATACAGTATATTATTAACAGTAAAGCATTGTCTTTAGCAATAACAGGTTAATACTGTTGAAATCCTGCTGTAAATTAACAGTAATTGTTTACAGTGCAGATCACATGATCAAAATCTGAAACAAAAGCCGGAAGCTCTGCGAGTGTTAGAAATGTATGTTTAAGCTTCTTTAACCACGATATTATAAGACAAAACACGGGATTTAGTCGTTTTCATGTTAAATCGTTAGTTTTTTGCATGGAGTCTGGTGCTGTGGCTGTGAGACGCGTCACTGGAAGAGTCGCTGTCCGTCACTGCGTGGTGCTGAATCCGCGTTTCAATCACTGGAAAATCGTGCCAAACCTCTTTGCACGCAACATGTTTAGAGGATATTTAGCTCAGTGGGTTAAACCCTCGGAAATTAAACTTTGATGTGAAGTTAAAGAGGGAAGGTCCTGACATGTTTCAGGCTCTGGGCCAAACAGCAGCCATTTCTCTCCTCCTTCCTCCTCTCCAGCAGAGCCTCTAAGAGGACTGATCCGGCTCTAAAACTGCAGCCGATCTCACTACAAGTACGAACAACATCAATAAAAGCCCCTCACAAAAGGATAAAACGGTGTTTAACCTGCTTGGTCCGCCTCTGTGGTTATTTCCTGCGCCATTCTCTATGAAGCGTCGCTTTTATTCTGTTGTTTCCTCTCCAGAGCTTTGGGAAGAGGATTAACACTGAAAACCCTCCTACTTCCCTGTCACAGATTAGACCAACACGACTCATACAAAACCAGTATTAAGGTTCAGAGGTGCTGAGGCTGTTTAGGTGATGGTTTAATCTCTCCAGAGGTGAAATTAATTGAAATTAAACCAGCTAGAGGATGTATAGTCATTCAAGATGTACAGTCTTTGGGCAGAAACATGAGAAAACACTGTTATAAACTCAGGCTAAAACAAAGGGTAACCTCTACTGTGTGTGATTTTATCATGAATAAACAAGATTAAAGCTTTTGTTGGGCTGTTATGATGTAAATAACCAGATAAATATCTGGGAAATGGGTGGATTGTTGCTGTGTTGACAGTGTTTTAAGCACATTAACCATAAAATATAATATAATATTAAAGGTCCCATACTATAAAAATGTGATATTTTCGTGTTTTTTAATTATAAAGCAGGCTTAAGTCCTTTATAAATTCTGTGAAAGTATCGAAACACTCAATCCACAGGGAAACACACACAGCCCGTATTCAGAAACTCTGCATTTGAAACAAGCTGTCAGGATTTCTGCCCATTTGTGATGTCACAAACATACAATATTTAGACCCTATTTAAACGTAAACATTCTAAATGTGTCTCAGTTTATTTCCTGTTGCAGTGTATATAAATAACATCAGCTGACAGGAAGTAAACATGGACCCAAGCTGTTGCCTAGCAACGCAATTCCGTTGCAATTCCATTGAAATGCACTAAAACGGAGTGTTTCAGACAGATGGTAAATAAAGGTATATTCAGGCAGATGGTACGAGGAAAATAATGTGTTTTTTGAACATTACAGCATGTAAACATGTTCTATTAGAAACACAAAATACAAGTGTGAACCTGAAAATTAGCATAATATGGGACCTTTAATGGCAATAAAGTAAAAAGAAAGATAACAGTAAACAATGTAAAAGAAAAAGTGCTCATTAATTTCAGCACCAGGCTAATGAACAGCACTGTCAGATGGGTCTCTAAAATTTGGATTTCCATATGAGACATCTATTTATTTAAATTACTTGTCAAAAGTGGACACATTCCAGCAGATGTAGAGACATCTGGATGTCTTTGCCGGCTACATATCATGGTGCATCATCTGGTGAAGAAGTGAAGTATAACGAGTTAAAACTGATATCTATCTCCTCAGTTATTTGGTCAGAGTGATGCATGCATTATCAAATGTATGAAACCAAGCCTCACCCTGCTCTCATGATTTGATTTCTGAACTCAGTAGAGCTCAGATTATTCAGCCAGGTTGTTGAAGATGAGCTCATCAGACACCCTTAAGGGTCTATTGGGGAAATTGGATCACTGCTTTCAATTCATGAAAATATGTATAGCAAAAGAAAGTAATTTACCTTATATCAGGCCATAATCAATTAAAAATGTTATTGGTTCCAATATTTATCCATCCATCTATCTATCTATCCATCCATCTATCCAATATTTATCTTATATCAGGCCATAATCAATTAAATTGTTATTGGTTCCAGTATTTATCCATCTATCTATCTATCTATCTATCTATCTATCTATCTATCTATCTATCCATCCATCTATCCATCTATCTATCTATCTATCTATCCATCCATCTATCCATCTATCTATCTATCTATCTATCTATTTACCTACCTACCCTAGGAATAATGCAGTGTCTTTATCCACCTATAATAATACTAGGTGTCACCTGGCTCTAAGGTGCAGAGCAGCCTGGGTGCGCTCCTGGAGATGCCGTTTCGTTTCTTCAGGACGTTGCTGATGATGTTCCCGACCCCTCCCGAGCTCTGCTGCCGCTGCTTGGAGCCCGCCCTCGGCCTCCTGCCGGCGGAGGGGAGCCTCTCCTGCCTCATCGGGAACCAACACGTCCAACCATCACCGCTTTAATAATAATAATCCTCCTTTATGTCTTCATGCAGGTTTCATCCCGAGAGACGCATCAGCTGTTCCTCCAAAGACGTTACAAATCAATCGATTAAACTGATCACCAAATCTCTTCCGGTGATCGATCCTGTTTCCGACTAGAAACAACAGACCTAGCAGCGTCCAGGAAGCCTTTTGTTAAAGCGACTCAAACATCTACTTTAAAGATGATTTATAAAATGTCACAAATAGCCGATGTGTTCAGGAGGAAATAAGGTTTCTTGAGCTCGGTGGTGCTGATGCTGCTGCTACTGCTCACCTCCTCATCCTCCTCCTCCGGTTTGGCGTCACCAGGAGGAGGTGCGAGGATGGAGGGATGCGGTAGGATGGAGGGAGGAGTGGGGAGGAGATACAGTAGAGAGGGATGAGGTAATGGTGGAGGAGAGGGGAGAAAGGAGAGCAGGGGTAGGTCTTTTGTTTCCTTAACCCACAAAGTGGTCGGTCAGCTAAAAATGAAACATGTACATATAAATATATGCTGAATGGACTACTCTCTAATCAAAATAAATTAAAGCTCTGCAAAACAGTCTGGCTGCATAATATCTCCTGCAAATTGTGTTTATTTTTTTTTAAATAAAGTATATAGATGTAGTTTATGCTACCTATGTTCTTATGTTTTATACCTATATTTTTCATTAAATGTAAAGCACTTTGAGTTTACGTGTAATGAAATGGGCTACATAAATAAAATTGCCATTGCCATCCACTGACATACAGATTATTGGGGACACCTCAGCTGCTGTTCTCACTATGAGGTGGATCCAGGTAAGATCCATAATCACTTATTGAATTATTTTGGACCCATAATCTCAACACACCAAACTACATCTTGAGATGAACAATCGTAACTTTAGAAAAAGAGTTCTTCAAATTCTGATGTTAGAAATTGAATTACTGACATTTAAACACTGAAAACCGATTTACAGAAGACTCGCAGCATGTGATGCACCTAAGGATAGTTAATTCTCCTTATTCTAGCTGTTTTTAGATGGAAAAACCAGACAAGAACTGTTACCTCAAAGACATAGTACCATACTTTACCTATAGACCTTTTCAAACCCCTTTTATTTCCTGTTGCAATGTTTGTAAATGCAGTAGCCGACAGGAAGTAAACAGGGACCAAAACTGTTGCCCTAGCAACAGAATGACAATTAAAATGTCTATAACTATCCACCAGAAACAAACCAGCAAACTATACTAACCCCTAACATTTAAGAAACACTGGCTCTGCCTATTTCGCCAAAAATGGAGAGCATTTTCCGAAACGACGTTTGCAAACTAAATGGATGATGCATCCTGACATTATGATTCAGTTTCACAGGTGCAGTAAGTGCTTCCTGAATGGAAAAAGACATCCAGTCTTAATGACGTTCAGAATCAATACCTGCAAACAGCCTTGATGATGATGATGATGATAATAAAAAAAAACGGCCTTGATGATGATGCTTCATAACCATCATGATATATTATCTTGATGTTTCAACAGGATAACTGCTCTCATAACTCTAAATTGTTTTCCATCATGAAAATAGAGGCTCCCTCACTCCATCTTTACTGTTGATGTACAGTAGCTGTAATTCCTTCAATAGATAGAAGTCAATAATAGATTTATGTCCCTTTCTAGAAAACAACAAACATTACTGAAAGTAAAATTATTGACTTACGTTTTATTGAATTGTTAAAGAGGACCTATTGTGCTTATTTTCAGGTGCTTACTTGTATTTTGGGTTTCTATTAGAACAGGTTTACATGCTTTAATGCTTTTTCATATCGGCTGTGCTGCAGCCCCTCTTTTCACCCTCTGTCTGAAACGCTCTGTTTGAGCTCCGAACACCCTCCCTCCTGAAAAGCTATTATACAAATGTGTTACTTGGTGACATCACCACATTACTGAAGAAAAGGGGGGACTTCAATCAAGGCGTTTCAGGCAGTTCAGGAGCAGTGGACTTTGGGCTTTGTAACGTTGCAGACATTTTACATGAACAAAAAAAAAACTATATAACACACTAAAAGTAAAGGGAAAAGCACAAAAGGTCCTCTTTAAAACTCCAATAGGCCTCATTACTATAACACTCATGTATGATTGCATACTCTACCTCCTTATGAGCCATCATGCTGCATGTTAACAGAAAAACAACAGTCAACAATCAACAATCAAAGCAAAAATAACCGCATTAGATTCCTTCAATTATGTTTAACTTTGTGCTCTTTTTTTTTCATATCTGGAAAAAGTTCACCAACAATCAACCACAAAAACTGAACCAGTTCAGCCACCCATAGAGATTATCCTTTTTGTGATTTCATTATGAGAATAAAAGGCTGATTATAAGGAAAACTGTGTGAAGAGATGTCAGCTCTTGGACTCCTAACGACGCATTTTCCACCAGATCCAGTGACGGAGGGCGTCTCAAAGCTTTCCATTCATTTACTATGGAAAGCAGGAAAAGAAGTCGTCGAAGTGCATGGTGGGAGTGTTGGGATATGAAAATGAGCATAATAACTCCCCCATAGTCGTGTGCTTTGAGTCTACAGTATGTCTACAGTATGTCACAGTCTATTATGTAAATTTGAGAGCTATTTTCATACTACAGATGATATGACAGCTACGACTATATAGTGTACAAACCTGTTTATCTACAGCACTTTGCAAATGCATTCACCCTTCTTGAAATGTTGGACATTTTATTGTTATTTCCAAACGTGTTACTCTGGATTTTTAGCCTGTAGCACCTGATTGTATCAAAAATTTGTAGAAACACATTAAAGCATAAAAATAAAAGATGTAACGAATTTATTTTGGATTAGACCATACAAACGTTTGGTTTATGAGACTATTTTGCTCCCACAAACAACATGAATAGGTCTATTTTTTTGTCATACAACCAAAACTAGTTATAGAAAATATAACTAGTTGACTGGAAAATGTTCAGGCACCGGTTGTAAACTTACTTGATGATGTATAGGTTGATATGCAAGTAAAGACTCTGCCGTTAAAGCCTTTTAGATCTTCATAAACAAGTTTCAATCAACTTCACTACACTTCCAGCCTCCAAGAGCACTTGTGAGTGTCTAGGAATACCTCCTTCTGAAAGTTAATACACACTCATCCTGTGATACCATCTACTTGAGACTGGTCTTTTTTAGTGTTAAAGCAAAGAAAGAACTGTGTTTATTCTTACGTCGTTTCTGTGAGACCGCCTGAAGGCAAGCTGTGATGATGTCGTAGTTCTTCTGCAGTTTGTGGCACTGTCGATCCCGTCTCTTCAGCTGGCGAAGCAGCTTGGCTGACTGCAGGCCTGTACGATATTTGACCTCCTGGATGATTGAACGCAGCTCCTCCGGGGCTGAAAAAGCACAAAACACAGAAATATAAATGTCTGAATGTCTGAAATAATTTGGAAATCCTAAAACTCTTTTCAACCACAGAAATTCCACATGAACGAGCTAATACAGATGGATGTCAGACTTTCAAAACCATCACTCATTTGTGAGCTCACAGGATTATTTTCTTACAGCTAATATTGTCTCAGAAATCCGCAAATACATGCAACTGGTTACACATGTGCCTGGTTGCAACCGGATCTCATGGGAAAGTGTATAAATTAGGACTGTCAAAGATAACGCAATAATAAGCCGGCTTAGTTTTAATGCTAGAGTGAAGATACTGGTATCATATGAAACTAGAAGAACCTAAGGAATTCATTGGTACCAACCATGTCACACTAGCTTTTAGTGAAGGAGGTTAAATAACACTCCAAACATATGCTAGATTTTGGCGAGGAAAAAACTGGCATAGCCATTTTCAAAGGGGTTCTTTGACTGCTGAACTCAAGATATGTGAATGAAAATGGGTTCTATGGGTACCCACGAGTCTCCCCTTTACAGACATGCCCACTTTATGATAATCACATGCAGTTTGGGGCAAGTCATAGTCAAGTCAGCACACTGACACAGCTGTTGTTGCCTGTTGGGCTGCAGTTTGCCATGTTATGATTTGAGCACATTTTTTATGCTAAATGTAGTACCTGTGAGGGTTTCTGGACAATATTTATCATTGTTTTGTGTTGTTAATTGAGCTAACTTTCCTCTCTATAAAAAGGTACAGTTCTAAACAATACTTGCGTTTCCCATATTACCTCAGGAAAAGATTAGTGCAAAAATATTGTGAAAAAAATCTGTTTAGAAATTAGGTTCTTTGATAAATTATAATTCCGTTTTTCACATCTGTTTCAGAAGCACAGCACCATATTTATTGAGGTCCGTGCTAAAATATGATATCTTCTAAATTTAGCTACTTAATATAGTTTGAAACAACATGTGATGTCTGCTCTGCACTCCTCTGATGGATCAGAATATCACAGTCATTTGTTTCCACGCTGCAGGCGAAGATTAAATGAAAACCAGAACATCTCTGCCCCACATAAACACAAACCCTCCTCCCAGTTATGACACTAAATGTTTTAGGCTGAAGGAAATCTGATTTTCAACTGAAGGTGACACAGATCTGAGACATAAACAGATCTGTGGGACAAAGTTTATCCTTGTTTTTGTTATATTTCTTGTAAAATAAAAGACTCGAATGATGTTCAAATTATTAAACATTTTGAGCTCTGGGACAACTTAACTAAAGAACCAATGATTCAAACAGACAAAGCAGAAGAGCATAAAAACTAACACCAGTAATGACAACAATAAAATAAAAAAATAAAACTTTACAGTAAAACTGCGATCCACTACAAATCAGGTAGTCTGGGCTAATATCAAATTTTATATCTCTGTATTTTGACCCATTATTGTTGCTCTCAAAGAAATCAATGGACTTTATAATTTGTTAATCTTTGGATCTTTTTTTATTTTCAGGTGAAAATACCAAATATTTGCTCGTAGTAGCTTTGAAAAAAATTAAGATTTGCTGCTTTTCTTCATTTCACATTAGAGCTGCAACGATTAGTTGTCAACTATTACATTAATCGTCAACTATTTCCATAATTGATTAATTGGTTTGAGTATTTTTTTAAGAAAACAAAGTCTAAATTCTCTGATTCCAGCTTCTTAAATATGAATATTTTCTGGTTTCTTTACTCCTCTATGACAGTAAACTGAATATCTTTGAGTTGTTACAATGTGATTGCATGGGCATTTGTCATAATTTTCACATTTTAAAGACTAAACAATTAATCAAAACAAGTGACAAAATAATTAGCAATGAAAATAGTCATAGTTGCATGTCTATATCAATATCTAATGAATCTTTTCATCTACATTTCCACCTTCCTTGGAGGTTGACCTTTCATATTATCACTCTTCTACCAGGAGGTCAAAAGTCATGATCACCTGCAGACAATGCCAAGGAGGTGACAAGGTTTCCCACGCACTAAGAACTTAAATGTTTACCAAAGGGGACCTAAACCTCACCATGAACCATTACTCCCTGACTAAACCCATTAGACACGTAATGTTTTAGCGGAGGCATTATCAGAGCGTTTCCTCTTCCTGAGTGGCAGCCCTCTGCATTGTTTAACTTGACCGAGCCTCACGTTAGTAGAGGGCAAACACTGAGCTCACAGGCCCGGCTGTGTTTACAGTAGAATTCCACTTTAACAGAGGAAACAATTGCAGCGTGGCACTCACAGTAACATGCCTTTCAAGACTCCGAGGCAACACGCTGAGCTGAGTAGTAGTAAACGAGCTGTCAACACACTCATCAGCCCCTGCGTCGGTGTGTGTTTGTCTATGTGAAGGTCTGCATACTGTGAGGATACCTGTAAACAGTCTCCAGACTGTTTGGCTTCTCACTGACAATAATGATGGCAAACGAAAACATGTACAAAGGCCCTTTGTATCAAGCGCAATCAATATTAGGTCTAGAAATAAGGATTATTTTCATTGTGGATTAATCTGCGGATTATTTTCTTGATTCAATTGTCAGAAAATGGTGAAAAATGTGGATCAGTGTTTCCCAAAGCCCAAGATGACGTCCTCAAATGTCTTGTTTTGTCCACAACTCAAAGATATTCAGTTTACTGTCATAGAGGAGTAAAGAAACCAGAAAATATTCCCATTTAAGAAGCTGCAATCAGAGGATTTAGACTGTTTTTTCCCTCAAAAAATTACTGAAACTGATTAATCAATTATCAAAATAGTTGGCGATTAATTTAATAGTTGGCAACTAATCGATTAATCATTGCAGCTCTAACCAATATAATGAACTAACAACATATACACACACACACACACATATATATATATATACACATTCCTGGTTGACGTTTATCATATGCATTGTCACTTTTAAACATATTAGATTATCATGTATATTTTTTAAAAGTATGCCTTGTGTATTAGACCAATATAAAGCTCATAAGCATGGTGTAAATATCCAAAATATCACAATTATTGCCATATATCTATGAGCTGACAGATATATTGATTGAAGAACAATATCATATCCAAATATCAGCCCTAAAAATGAAATAAAAAAAAAATATATATATATATATATGCTAAACACAAACGTGCCTCAAATAGCTTTACAATACAATATGTATAACATGTAGACACCCCTTAGACTCTCAGATGAGTAGCCTTAACACTTTGTTAACAAACTGGTTAAAGTACATTGGGCTTTGAATATTTGTAAAGGATTGGTATAATTAAAAACTATTTAAATTACCAAAAGCAATTTTTTTATTTAATTTTAGGCCTAACATTTGGATATGATATTGGTCTCTTCAATCAATATATCTGTCAGCTCATAGATATATGGCAATAATTGGGATATTTAAACCATGCTTGTGAGTTTTATATTGGTCTAATACACAAGGCATACTTTTAAAAAATATATATGATAATCTAATATGTTTAAAAGTGACAATGGATATGATAAACTTCAATCAGGAATATATATATATGTATATATACTATATATAATATATAGTATATATATATATACAATATTTTATATATATATATTGTATATATATATAATATATATTATATATATTATATATTATGATATATATATATTATATATTATGATATATATATATATATATTATATGATATATATATATTATATTGTATATATATCATATATATTATATGGTATATATATCATATATAATATATGATATATATATATATATTATATATTATGATATATATAAATATATTATATGATATATATATATATTATATGGTATATATATCATATATATTATATGATATATATATATTATATGATATATATATATATTATATTGTATATATATCATATATATTATATGGTATATATATCATATATATTATATGATATATATATATATATTATATATTATGATATATATATAATGTTACTTATGAATAATGAATAAAATAGACCAGATGCTGCCAGGATGTCAAAGGAGAACCAGGACATGTCATCACCCCCCACCCCCCTCACCTTTCTGGGCCAGGTAGTTGACCTGATGCCTCCTGGTGTGCTTCTCCTGGAGCTCCTGGAGGAAGCTGGAGCCGGAGTTGCTGCGGCCGAGGAAGGCATCGGATCCGGACGCCTCGGTGGAGCTGTCCCCCCAGCTGTCCAGGTTCCTCCTGCTGCCTCCACTGTACGTGTCATACAGCTCCACCAGCAGACAGTCCACTATGGAGGACCTCAGAGACTTCACTCCACCTCCACCATCACCATCATCATCTCCATGCTGCTGGCACTCCGAGTCACTGTCACCGGCCGTGCTGGTCCGGTGATCCGCGGCAGGTGGAGGTGGAGCTACGTGCTCGCCGGTGGTTGCGCCGTCACATATGTCAACTTCCAAAAGTTCGTTACCGTTTAACTCAACCTCACACGCCATTTTTGTTTCCCTTTAACGGTTAATTAACCGTCTTCATGAGAAAGTTGAATTTTTTTTCCAGTTTGAAAAGTTTTTACCGTTTGAGTTCCTGGAGCATTCCATTCCTCACTTCAGAAAAAAAAGGGTAGAGACCCGTTTGACAGCTTTTAGTTTCCTTCCTGGACTTCCCACTCTAGAGTTCCCTCCCCCCCCTTCTCCAGGATGAACAATGGGCCAGCCCACACTCTTTGGATACATTTCTCAACGGCTGGCAAACTTTTCTTCAGGTCGCGCGACAGGTGCTTGGTGGATTGGACCAATCACAGAGGAGATAAAAAGTAGCTGGTGGATTGACCAATCACAGAGGAGATAAAAAGTAGCTGGTGGATCGACCAATCACAGAGGAGATAAAAAGTAGCTGGTGGATTGACCAATCACAGAGGAGACAAAAGTATATCGACCAATCAGCTTCCTTGTTTTTAGCACTAAACTAGCAGGTCGTTTTGTACGTTTACATTAGATAGATAGATAGATAGATAGATAGATAGATAGTAACTTTATTGATCCCGAATTGTTTTAGATCTCCATTTCTATGGCTTTTGGTGACAAAAAGGCTCTTTCTTTATTTATTTGTTTTTTAAATTAGAAAAAGAATAATTAAGTACAGAAATGCAGTATTAAAACATAAAACAAACAGCATGGAGAAAAAAAAATTATAACAGAAGAATCAGAATATTAATATATAGTTATTATGTAGGCTATATTACTATATGTCAAGCATGTAGGCTATATTACTATATATCAAGCATGTTCTTACAGTGAGTGCAACAAATATGACGAAGAAAGAAGGGAATTGCTATCAGGGGTAAATGATGGAAATATGACAATGGGGAATCTGCTAGGAAGACGTCTAAGAAAGTACACAATCTTCTAATTAATTACTTAAGGGCACCAGGAATAATGGAGATAATTTAATTATTAGTAGTATTGTTATTATTTTATAGTTTTTTGTCCTTTTCTGAAAACACTTTGTAACCTTGTTTAGAAAAGTGCTACATAAATAAAGTTTATTATAATAATAATTTCTAGTCTACTCATTAGTCATGCTGCTGCTTGGGGGGGGGCTTTACGTCATCAGATCAGCTGACTCGGACTTCCGTAGTCGAGCATCACGTGACCAGGAAACCAGGAAGTGTAGTGTGTCAAACAGAAACAGGGCCGAGTCTGTTTCCTGTTTTCTCTCCGGTTTAGGACTCAATAACAACCGTTTCACGCTCTTATAAAGGGGCCGAGCTGAAGGGAGGAGGCGGACAGCTTCAGTAGTTCAGCATTAAGTTATTAAGATGGGTTTAAATCGCTCTTTTCGGCTGTTTTTAGTGAACTTTCTATTAATCTGCGTCACTTTGTGGAGCAACCTGGTGGTCGCTAAGAGACCAAACATTGTCCTGATCCTCACCGACGACTTGGACATCGCTATCGGGGGTCTGGTGAGTGCATTTATAATCATTTTATATGCTTATGCTATTGTTTTAGTTGTCGTGACTGTGTGTTTGCAATTGTAAAGTGATGTCATGGTGGATAACATGTGGTTTAATTGACATTTATTTTGAGTCCAGTGGTGATTAAAGCTGACTGCTCACATTCCTCCTGCTTGGACACATCATTTAGGCATCTCACACAGTCAGCAGTCTTTATCAATCTGATCCAATCTGCTCCACACAAACACCCTCCCTCCTATAACATGATTTAAGAAGGTATTACATATATAAAACACAAGTTAAGGTATTACATATATAAAACATGTAAGATAGAACATATAAGGTATTACATACTGTATAGAAAACATAAGATAAGAAGGTATTACATATATAAAACACAAGATAAAAACATATAAGAAGGTATTACATATATAAAACATGTGAGATAGAACATATAAGAAGGTATTACATATATAAAACACAAGATAAAAACATATAAGAAGGTATTACATATATAAAACACAAGATAAAAACATATAAGAAGGTATTACATATATAAAACACAAGATAAAAACATATAAGAAGGTATTACATATATAAAACATGTGAGATAGAACATATAAGAAGGTATTACATATATAAAACACAAGATAAAAACATATAAGAAGGTATTACATATATAAAACACAAGATAAAAACATATAAGAAGGTATTACATATATAAAACATGTGAGATAGAACATATAAGAAGGTATTACATATATAAAACACAAGATAAAAACATATAAGAAGGTATTACATATATAAAACACAAGTTAAGGTATTACATATATAAAACATGTAAGATAGAACATATAAGAAGGTAATACATACTGTATAGAAAACATAAGATAAGAAGATATTACATATATAAAATACAAGTTAAGGTATTACATATATAAAACATGTAAGATAGAACATATAAGAAGGTAATACAAACTGTATAGAAAACATAAGATAAGAAGGTATTACATATATAAAACACAAGTTAAGGTATTACATATATAAAACATGTAAGATAGAACATTTAAGAAGGTATTACATACTGTATAGAAAACATAAGATAAGGTATTACATACTGTATAGAAAACATAAGATAAGAAGATATTACATACTGTATAGAAAACATAGGATAAGGTATTACATATATATAAAACGTGTAAGATAAAATATATAAGATAAGAAGATATTACATATATAAAACATAAGATACAAAAATAAGATAAGAAGGTATATAAAACATGTAAGATAGAACATATAAGATAAGGTATTACTTATATAAAACATATAAGATAAGAAGGTATTACATATATAAAACATAAGTTAAGGCATTACATATATAAAACATGTAAGATAGAACATATAAGATAAAAAGGTATTACATACTGTATAGAAAACATAATATAAGAAGGTATTACATATATAAAACATGTAAGATAGAACATATAAGATAAAAAGGTATTACATACTGTATAGAAAACATAATATAAGAAGGTATTACATATATAAAACATAAGATAAAAACATAAAGTAGTACATATATAAAACATAAAACAAAAATATAATATAAGAAGTTATTACATATATAAAACATAAGATAAAAACATAAGGTATTACAATAAAAGGGGAATAAGATATTATTATTAAAAATGGAATAATAACAATAATAATGATCCTATAATAAAAAAAAATATCCATTAACCTCACACTAAGTTGAGTAATTAGTCATTTAAAATACATTATCAATTAAATATTCTGCCATTTTTATTAATTATCTGCATGCAAAATGTATATATAGGTATACTTTATATAAACATATATAGGACAAAGCTTTTCAATTCATGTTAGGTAGTGATGCAGTGGTCTGTCTTTGTAGAGAACAAGCTTAGTCATGATGTCAGTAAGACGGGGCTGCAGCCTCGTCACTACGTCCTCATTAGATGATGAAAAAAGGGAGCTCGTTGCCCAATTTGACTGCGACAGAAGCTAATAAATTATTAAATTTGTCTCATCACACCATCTATTCCCCTTCCAGAGTCCACTCACCAAGACGAAGAAACTAATTGGTGATGCAGGGATATCATTCACAAACGCAGTAAGTAGTAGCGGCATCATTATCGTCACATTTCGTCTCATCAGGGATCATTTTAAGGCTGAAAAAAAAGCGGATATTAGAGATATCAAAACAGAGTTGTTCTCCATCTTCCCTGTCAGTTTGTGGCCAGCCCGCTGTGCTGCCCCAGCAGAGCCAGCATCCTGACAGGTAAATACCCTCACAACCACCACGTCATCAACAACACGCTGGAGGGAAACTGCAGCAGCAAGGCCTGGCAGAAGAGCGAGGAGGCCCACACCTTCCCCGCTCTGATGAGGACGTACGCCGGCTACCAGACCTTCTTCGCCGGGAAATATCTTAACCAGGTAACGGACGATAGGACGGGTACACATGATACATGATTTTGGATAGCATCAAAGGCCTCCTTTTCTGCTCCTTATCTGCATTTCTCGTACTGGTTTAGTTATGTTTACATCTGCTAATTGCACAACAAAGCAGATTGACTTCCTGTTGTTCATTAACCCGCCCCTTAAATGTGGTTATCAGTGTATCAGAGGCTTTAGTCTGTCGTCCAAGATTATGGGAAATGATGAAGGACCTTTGCCATTCAGAGTCCGCCTCATCAATACTAGTGTGGTCCATATTCTGATTTACAACTACTCATTTGTTTCCAGTCGTAGAATAGTTGTCAACTAATCATCATCAGACTAAAATGCATGAAAATAGAGAAGATCTGTGCAGCATTTTTCCTCCAATTGAGAAAAAAAAAGGTAATTCCAGGTGATTGTTAATAGTTAAACAGTCACAAGATCTCCTGTCATGCGATTTTATGTCATGATAAAGTCCAAAAGTTGCATCTACCCTTGTGATAAACAGATGGTCAAATGGGGAACCGGGACATCCACTTCACCTAAATAGCAAACGAACTTCCCCTTCCCCCTCCCTGCATCTCAGGGTTTCTTAACCTTTTTCACTCGTGACCCCTTAAAGTTAAGCAAAGCCAACTCGTGATCCCTTATCACAGGTCAGAGCGTGGCTCTGGGGATGGCAGTTTCGGTCAGTTCCCCACTTTGGTACAGACTGAATGAAAAAGTGATACCATTTGTGGTGGCGTTGGCTCACTGAACATCTGATGTGGTCGCCATGTGTCTCCAGTAACATACTGTACAGTATATAGTTTTCTAACATTGATTTTCTATTTATCTCTATCCTGTTTTTCTTGTGCTGCTGTAACACCAATCAGAAGAAGCTTACTATATATTTTTTGTCTGTAAATATCATTAAACAAATACGCATTATGCTGTTGGTGTGTTTCAGTACGGGCACGCAGATGCTGGTGGAGTGGAGCATGTTCCTCCAGGTTGGAACTACTGGGTCGGACTGGTAAGACTTCTTTAACCTTTCACCTACATCTTTGAGTTGTGGACAAAAATAGACATTTGAGGACGTCATCTTGGCATCTTGACATTTTATAGACCAAACAACTAATCGATTAATCGAGAAAAACAATGAAAATGATAATTGCAGGCTTAGTTTTAGTGTCCCATGATGCACTAAAGGTTGTGTTAGAGGGTTTCTGCCACCCTTTAACAAAATATAAGTCTGGAAGGAACATATAACCCTTTCTGAAAATGCTATTAATACTATTTAATATCAAATGCAAAAAATGTCAGGATCATTTAACCCACTTCTTGTACACAAATGTTTACAGAGGAGGTTTTGGCTCACTGACATCTCTGTGGGATATTTCTGTTTTTCCTAACAGTGCGTCAGTGTATGTGGTCATGTGAGTGGAAGGTCCCTGCAGAAGGAGCCAGACTAATGAAGAGGCCAAAATTAGATTTTGTTTACGTCTCTAACTCGGCCTACAGAAGACCTGAAACGAAAGAGGTCACGCCTGTAACACGACTACAGTGCAGACTAGGTTATCTTCACCGTTACTGCACAAACACTGAACTGGTCTCATGACCTGACAGCTTTTCATAAACACAGAGAGAGAGTCATGCAGGTTATATGGTTTCTGCAGAGACTTTTACTTCTTTCGTGTCCCCTTCTTACTGCCCTACTACCCCTCTCAGTGTTAGTATGTCTGATTCTCAGGGAGAGGACACCGTGTCCAACATCTATCATGAAGTTTAGAGAGTCGTGGATCGCATGTCGGTACATGTGACCGTGATAAATTTGAAATTATTGACGCTTCTAATCTGCTAGCTTGCTCTCAGAAAATGTAAGAGTCAAAGGTCCTACACTCTGTGAGGTGCAACCCAACAAGTGCTGACCAGTTGAAGCCTTTTGGCATTATGTTTGTTTGTGAATTTGTTCTTATTCTGCATCCATTATCTGTGGCTTTTTGTGATATATGTCTATAAGCACCCTCACTCAGTCCAGTGCTTTCTGCACATATTCTCAATAAGAAAGAAATAAAAAGCTGAATTATCTATTTGAGATTAAAGGGATAGTTTAAGTGTTTTGAAGTGGGGTTGTATTAAGTACTTATCATTAGTCAGTGTATTACCTACAGTAGTTGAAGTTTGGAGAAACAGGCAGGGGTACCAGCACAGGAGCAAAGCAATGTACTGCAGTGGACGGGGGCAGCAGCAAGACGGATTTTAGACACCTAAAAGAAAAAAAATAATATCAGTTTTTTTATATTTTCACCGCTTTACCTTGCCATCAAAGTCACCAGACTCCATTGACAAAACAGTAATTTTACCTCTCAGAAAACAGGAGCTGCTGGTCTACTGCTGCCTCCATCGGTTAGTTTGTTTGTGTTATTGTGTGACTTCGGTGAATCCGAACTAACCCTTTAAAACACCAAAGTCTCACAATAACACAAACTAACCCACAGAGGCAACGGTAGATCAGCAACTCCTGTGTTCTGAGAGGTAAAATTACTGTTTTTATCAATGGAGTCTGGTAGTTTTGAAGAGAGCATAGATGACAGCTTCAGTTCCCCGTCGGAAAGGGCTGTCTGACGGCAAGGTAAAGCGGGGAAAATATTCTAAATATAGTATACACCTGGAAAAAAAAACATTATTTTGCGATGCTCAATTCCAAAATAAGAGTATTTCATAAAAGTTGTTTGTGTTTTCCAGGAGAAGAACTCTAAATACTACAACTACACTCTGTCAGTGAACGGAAAGGCTGAGAAACATGGAGAGGACTACAGCAAAGACTACCTGACAGACGTCCTGGTGAGACCTTACATTTTATGTTATGTCTTATAAAGGTGTTAAATTGTCATATTAATCAATAACTTCAATATTCTTGCCATTCTTTTTCTTTTAAGAATGAAAATACATTTATATCTTTTTTGGGGGGTTGAAAGTTAAAGTCATACAGATGAGGCTGTACTGAAATAAAGGCCTATTTGATATAAATGAAATGGGACATATCTAGAAAGCTATATTAATTATTTAATATAACAAGTTACCTTTAAGCTCTTTAAGTAACTAGAAGTAATGTTTTTGGTACGACTCCCTTGCTTTCTCTCAGGCCAACAGGTCTCTGGACTTCCTCCAGTATAAATCCAACTACCAGCCGTTCTTCATGATGGTTTCCATCCCGGCCCCCCACTCCCCGTGGACAGCAGCTCCTCAGTACCAGAACAGCTTCAACACCACCAAGGCTCCCAGAGACCCCAACTTCAACGTCCACGGCAAGGTGAGACATCTCTCCTATCATTTAAAAAAGGAAAATGTTGAACTCCAACAGCTGGTTTTGTCAAGATACAAGCAATGTGATTAAATGCATCTCTTTTGTTTTCGTTCAATCTCTCTTCAGGACAAACACTGGCTGATCAGACAGGCTAAAACCCCGATGACCAACTCCTCTGTTCAGTTTCTGGATGATGCTTTCAGGAAACGGTCAGTCATTACTGCTTCTCACCTTCCTCTTTCTCCCCTCGTCCTTCTACTTTTTAAAAATATTTCTTAAGGTCCCCATTTGTTAAGACAATTCTTTTTTATGAGTTTCTATGTAGTTCAGTTTCACTGCAGGTTTCTTGTTCTCTTGTTGCTCCTCCCGGTCTGTAGGTGGCGAACGTTGCTGTCGGTGGACGACCTTGTGGAGAAAATAGTGAAGAGGTTGGAGGTCAGAGCTGAACTGGACAATACGTACATCTTCTTTACCTCCGACAACGGCTACCACACAGGTATGCAACTACACACAGGAGGAGAGTTAGAAAGGAATGATGCAGACATTTTTAGAAGGATTTCTTAACACTGTGAGATTGAGACTGTGGAGCCTCGATGGAGGTTTATTATGTCTTTATGTCTCCGTCTCTTTCAGGTCAGTTCTCTCTTCCTCTGGATAAGAGGCAGCTCTACGAGTTTGACATCAGAGTTCCTCTCATGGTCAGAGGACCGAACATCAAGCCCAACCAGACCAGCCAGGTACACACACAAACACACACCTTGTTGTTATTCTGCCTCAGCTCAGCGTCTCCCTGCAGTATGAGTTGAACTAAATTAATTCATCTTGTCAGATGCTGGTGGCGAACGTCGACCTCGGTCCGACCATGCTGGACATCGCCGGCTACGACGTCAACAAGACGCAGATGGACGGCATGTCCTTCCTGCCCGTTATGGTGAGATCACTCAGCCAATGGTTTCCCTTTTTAATGTCTAGTATAGTTATTCAGATAATATCAACTCACAGTTAATGCTCATTGTTTTTGTTTTGTTACAATTGTTTTAACAAAACTTTAGCCGTCTGAATTGCCGTTTACATTTTTATATTTTTCAGTGTTTCAAATTATATCAAATTCAATTTCAAATAATCATTATGAAGTGAAAACTAAATGGCAGTTGAGTCTGACAACCAGACTACAAATACCTTTTTTATTTTTTAAGGAGCAGATTGTTTAAATTGTGTTTTTTTTTTTTCGTCCCAATTTTTTTTGGAAAAAAAATAAAGAAATCCAATCTAAAATATCTTTAAAAAGATTCAACATATACAGATTACCATGGCAACGGTCAAAGCTTTGAAGCACTCGGGTCAGCCCTCGTGTTTATTAAATATTTTCCATATGAATTATTTGTTTACACACCTTTTGTATTGAAGTTGTTACCAAATACTTAATTTTGTTTCCTTGTAGTGTCTGAGATATGGACATTTAATTTCAGTTTCGAGCACAAATGGGTTGAAGTTGAAGTGCCGAAGTTTAGAAAATGAGTGACGATAAAGTAAATGGTTGTCACAAAAATATGATGATTATTTACTTATCTAATTTGTGTACCTGTGTGACCAGGAGGGGAAGATGAACAGCAGCAGCTGGAGAACAGACATCCTGGTGGAGTATGAAGGAGAAGGAAGCACCGTGTCCGACCCGGATTGTCCTCTGCTGGGACCCGGAGTGTCGGTACGAGATGAAACTTTTTATACTATCTATTAAAGGGGGAAAAGACGCAGCAAAAAAAAACGTCATTATTCTCTTCCTCCCATCTGTCCTCTTTCTCCAGGAGTGTTTCCCAGACTGTGTGTGTGAGGACTCGTACAACAACACATACGCGTGTGTGCGCACCGTCGCCTCCTCCACCAACCTGCAGTATTGCGAATTCGACGATAATGAGGTTTGTTTTTCTACCGTCAGTGTTCATTTTGTAGCATATTATTATTTGTTTTGAACTAAAAAAAAAAGAATGTTTACAAAAATGCATGTTTCAATGAGCTACAATTAATTATGATACCTAAAGCCACTATGTGTATGTGAAGATTGTTTACTGTGGCGCCATCTGGTGGTCGAATGCATCTTTTTTTTAGGCGTACAGTTTGAAGGTAACATTGTTTGTGGACGTGCGCCCCCTGCAGGTGTTTGTAGAAGTCTACAACGTGACAGCAGACCCCTACCAGCTCACCAACATCGCAAAGACCATCGACCAGGAAGTCCTGGAGAAGATGAACCACCGGCTGATGATGCTGCAGTCCTGCTCCGGACAGTCGTGTCGGACGCCCGGCGTGTACGATAGGAGGTCGGTACAGCGCCGCCGTGCTTGATTGTTCCACTGCAAAGAAAAAAAGATTTTGATGTCCCACACTTCTAAAATGTTTCGTTTGCTGCTGCAAGATGATGATTAACCAACTGTAGAATCAAAAACATATATTGATGTGTGAATTAATAGCACAAACAAAACACCCAATGGTGCGTGAAAGGCCTTCTCCGTCTTGTTTTCTCAGGTATAAATTCGACCCTCGACAGATGTTTCCGAGCCACGGCTGGCGGCTCAGCAGACTCAGACAGAAGATGAAGTAAGAAGAGGTGATGGAGGACGGAGGGAGGAAGAGAAGGGCTGTATTGTGTTTAGTATTCAGCCTTTCCTGCTGTTGTTGCCTTGTTTTCACGCCTCCTGAGCCAGTCTCTGTGTAGATGGATGGAGAAGGGATCAGGTGGGAGGAGTGGAGGCCTCTCTGGGTGCAGGTGGACTCACCTTTAAAGCATCCAGACTGGGCTGCTGTTTAGTGAGTTTGTCAGTAGGTGGGCAGGGAAGTTATTCAGGATGGATTTACACTCACAAGCCATTAATTCCTGTTTTCTTATAAGCGTTATTGTGTCTGCTCGGTCAGTTCAAAAAGTGACAAATATCCGACCCAGTTCTTATTAATTCATGTCTGTCCATGTCATATCAATGATCGTTCATTCACTCGTCTAAATATTGTTCAGGCTGCTGTGTGTTGTTTTTTTTTGGTGCATTCGGATGGTCCTCAAGAATTTGTCAGAAGGTGGAAATTTCAATCTTCATCACAGAGAAAGTGATAAAATTGACTTCCATGATATGCAAATGTAGAACTTAACATTTGCTGTCACAAGATGGACTGTAGTTACATTCTAGAGATCATTTCATTTATTTATTTAATTAATTTGATGAGGACCAACCAGCTGCAGCAAAAAAAAAATCCTGTGTTAGATATTGTGCTTCTGTGATATAATGAATTAAACACGACGATGATAAGTTGAACGTCTTTAACATCGTCTTCAGTAGATGTGAATGACAGAGCGAATATTCATAGGATGGAAGTGTAATGTGATCGTACCTGAAACAAACAGAAGAAGAACTGGGTTGTAAAGAAAAGAGCGCCACCTACTCACAGACACGAGTGCCTACTGACAGACCTACAGCCCTATATTTACCCCCAGATATCACTCCCACAGTCAACACTATATTATGGATAAAATGACTGAATAGTTATTGTACTCTGAAAGCAGCCAGCATGTGATCCCATTGTGGCTTTAAAAGGAAAACTTCAACACCGATTTGGATAAAAAGTTTCAACATATTTTTGTCACAATAAATCAGGTGGACAGAAGAATCACGACTGAATATTTAACAAATAAAACAGGAACTTAAAATGGTCAGACCCTTAACAAGCAGTGGTAAAAAAAAATGTCTCACGATTTCATAAAAAGCAACTTTCTCGTGATTTACCTCGACTGTGAGCAGTGTTAAAGCACCTTTTTCATCCACAAATTTAAAATGAATCGCCACTTGTTGTCTTTTCTTTTACACATTTTGTAAAAAAGATTGTCTTTTCTTATTGATTTCTATAGAAGCCCTGAGAGGCAAGTGAGAAAACAAATCTGGTGATCTGAATTGTTTTTTATCTAAATTTGTTTATGACTTAAGAACAGGTGAAAAAAAGTTTTGCCATGATAATCGTTCTTAGAACATGAGGTAGTTGTGCACTTCAGCCTCTTGTGGCCGAAATAAGTATTACAACAACAAACACTTGGAAAGATTATCCTGACAAAAAAAATTTCACCTGACAAAACTTTTTTCACAGATGAAAAAAAAAGTAACTTAAAAAAATTATCCTAGCAAATTTTTATTTTTTTCACCTGTCAAAACTTTTTTTTATTCACCTTTTTCACAGATAGAAAAAATTAGAAAGAATATCCTGGAAAAACTTTTTTCTTCACCTGTTGAGAAAACAATTTAGATCCGACTTAGAAAAATGAGATATTTTTTTTGATTTTTTTTTCACTTGCCTGTCATTCATCACGTCTTGTTTATTTCATACAGCGTTTATGTAAGTCACTTTAAATGGACAGAGAAACATACATTTCTATGTTGGGGAGGACAACTTTCAAGTATTTAACTAATAACTTTAATGTTTTGTAGTGATTCAATGAGCCAATTTTGAAATATTGGTTCATACAGATATTCATTTCCTACTGCGAAGGATGAAGCAGTAATTTTAGAAAGATAAAATATATATTTAAAAAACTTCCCCCCCCCCATCATCAGGTTTTCAGTCAGCACAGTTTTGTTTTATTTATGTTTCTTTCTCATTTCGTTTTATGAGTTAGATGTGAGAACTTGTAATGGCCAAATAAAAATAATCTATATTTGATATATTTTTCAATGCGACCTCCTTCAAACTTTAAGGGAATTTTTTTTTTTTTCTTTGGATCACATTTATGTTTATTTATGCCATAAACTACATTTAGACAAAAAAAAAATTCAAAACCATTTCCTTAATCCTCCTTATTCCTGATCTGTGGGATTTTTTATTTCAAAAGGTCAATATATTTCAAATCAAAGCTGCCTACGCCAGCATTTTGTGGCAATACATTGAGATTATTATCATACTATTAACATCCAACCAAAGATCTGATATATTGAGGGAACTGACATTCAGAAAGTCTCGTCACATCTGCATGACATGTGTTGTAAAAGACTTCATCTTTTTTTGTGTGTGTCAATTTTGATTGTGAATTATTTTCTCACTGAACAAGCAAAGCAAACAAACTTGTGAATCAATGATTTTCTCCCACTGCTACTGTGTGTTTGTTGTTCTTGGACTAATAATGCGTTCATACAGCTCCTTTCTTCCTCCGTAGTTTGTTCCGATGATTCACAACTGGACTGAATTAATGTGACAACACTGAGATCAACGTGTGATTATATTTCCTCTTGTTTCAATTCACTGATGCACTTTCCAATCTGTCAGAGCGGTTTTTATTTTGGAACCCTTAGTTTTTGTTTTAATTTTCTAGAGTAGTTTTTGATGATTATGTATTTTTGGCTCGTGTTTTTGTCCAAATAAAGAGATTCTCAAAATATCACAGAAGCTCAGTTTCTAAATATTCTTTGACTGATACCTTTTATATCTTACATATACATATATATAAACATCCAGTAGTTTTGTACGTACCTGTTGCCATACGTTCTCTCGTAATCTGCGTTAGGAATCAGCAAAGCATCTCCTGTTCAAAGCGTAATCAAATGCAAAGTTTAAGTTTTGACACAAAAACTGTTGAAAATAAAAATTATTTTGCAACTTTTTTCTATATTAATTAATATAATAATCATTTAGTATATTAAATGTCAGAAAATAGATTAAAAGAATACCTGTCAGAATCCGAGGAGACGTCTTCAAATGTCCAAAAGATATTTAGTTTTACAAATTATATAAAAACAGAGAAAAGCAGAAAATCCTCACAGTCGAGTGATAAATGATTAATTGATTATCAAAATGACTGAAATGTTATTTTATATAAAATATTTATTTTTAAATCTAACTTTCCAATATGGTATTAATAGTACACATTCCCACAGTTTTTTTTTTTCAGACAATCTTAAATTAATATTTTCATGGTTAATTTAAAAATCCACAGACAAAGTTAGATTTTTGACGATCCAGGCCGGGTCTCCCAGTTAGTTAGGAGTTACTTTTGTGTCTTTATTATCCGATCAAACAGAATAGGATTGAGAGCAAAACTTTTGAAACTGCAATAAAAAAAAAAAAGCTTTTATTAAATAAACTAAAATAAATTTGTGATTAAAAATATATTAATGTGAATCAAAAAGTTTTGTTTGCAAATCTCAAAGTTTTTTTGCAAATCCCAAAGTTTTGTTTGCAAATTAAAAAGTTTTTTTTTTGTGAATCCAAAAGTTTTGTTATGAATCACCATCATTCAAAACAGCAAGCTAAACTTTTGGATTCCCATTAATACATTTTTAATCACAAATTTATTTTACTTGCAATAAAACATTTTTTGATTGCAGTGTGGAAAGTATTTGCTTTCCAAGTTATTCTGTTTGGTTGCATAATAAAGACATTAAAGTAACTCTCGCTTACTAACAAACTGAACCATTAACAGAATAGTAGGTGAAAAAGTGTCTCCACCGAAGTTTAATTCCGGTTGGAAAGACGGTTGATGGATCCAGTGTTTCTTCTGCTGCTCGTCTGCAGACGTCCAGTGCGATGACAAATCGGTGGATTACTCCTTTACATGATCTAATTTCTCTGATTTAATTGTACATTATTTGCGGTATACTATATATTGTGGTTTCAGCTCACCATTTCTGGGAAACTTAAAATATCGGCATTTTCATCACTTTGTTTGAGCAGATGGAAGTTTATATCTATGTAACACCCACTCCTCGCTCCGGAGGTGAACGCCGACTAAAAACCCTGAAAATTTAAAAATCCTGAAGCACCACAAAAATTCCTGGAAGCTGCTCGATCAGAAGCTTAAACTGTTCAAAAATTTAAAAAATGAACAACCCTACGTTCAGTTCAGTCCATCATCAGCTGTCCCCTCCCTCCAGGACGGGCAGGAACGGCATGTCGGTGCTGCCCAGGTAGGTCCTCCCTCGGTGCTGGAACACGTCGCTGATGGCCCACGTCAGCCGGCCTTCGGGGTCGTGCAGCGTTCCCACGATCTCGCCGTCAGATCCCAGCTCCAGGACCAGAGCGTAACGCGGCAGCAGCAGGCTGTACCAGCTCAGAGGGATCACCTGGAAACACAAACGTGTTACGTTTAATACAGTTACAGCTTGCTGATAGACATCTGAAGAAAATTATTTCCAACTATTTACATAATAGATAATCCTTCTGTACTTGTACTTGTAATGGAGTATTTTTACATAAGGGTACTTCTTCCACATGTAGAGTTCACACGTATGTGAACACTGGTGGTTCTTTCAATGTTACTTAAAGTACGTTGTTTTGGTGTCATCCAGGCAATTTAGTAGTCACATATTTAAATGTAAAACATGTTTTTAATGAAGTTTTTCTGTTTTAACTGAGCTGAAAACTGTTTCTCCGTCAGCGTGACCTCAAATTACATTTCCCAGAGTTCACTGGGAGTTCAGACCTGTTCCTTCCAAGTGTGTGTGTGTTACAGAGGAGTGCATTCAACTAAAACCGTGTGTGTTCGTCTAACAATTCAATGTGTGTGTGTGTGTTATTTAAGTGGTGCTGCCCCTGTCCCGTCAGATTTCACACTATCTATTCTCAGTAATGGAACAAAGCCGGTTATTCTCTCCTGACTGACAGACGAGATAATTGTGAATCACACAGCGTTCCAGATGCATCATGGGAAAAGTAGATTTGGTTATAACTGCTGATAAAACTGCTCTTATGAAACTGCAGCCTAAAAAGATGTTGCTCTACATTCACAGTATTTCACAATTTAACAATTTTTTCCCAGCAGTACTTCTCTAAATATTCTAGTTCTGCTTGCTATCCTGCCATCAGAACTCTTTCTAGCTCTCATCTGCAGTAATCTAATATTGATTAAGTACATTTTTACTACTCTGGGTTGCAGTTCACAACCTGAAAAAGTTCCACTTTTAGTGAATAACATCATTTCAGGATGCATGTGTCGCTTTTTTCTTCATTCAGACGTATATATTATTGATTCTTAAATTATATAATCTGTAAAAACTCACTGACCTTGGCCAGGAAGCGTTTGACGGCCGGGTACGGGGCGATCATGTCCAGGAAGGGAGGCGTGACCTTACGGAACCGTGTCGTTGTTATGCCAACCAGGAATGTTCCGTGGTCGCTAAGGCGTATGTTGTCTGGGTAACCGATCATGTTGTCCAGGAGGATCTCCTTGGTGCCGGCCTTCGGGCCCTTCAGCCAAAATCTGAGAGAAGACAGAGACGCAGCTGAGTGACTGATGTTCATCTTATAGTACTGTACTTAAGTACAGTTTTGACATACTTGTACTTTACTTGAGTATTTCCATTTTCTGCTACTTTATACTTCTACTCCACTACATCTCAGAGGGAAATATTGTACTTTTTGCTACATTTATTTGACACTTAGTTACTTTTTACATAAAAAACACAATATTATTTCATGATATGATGCAATACTATACTTCAAATCTACCCAGTAGTACACAAAGTATCTACAATTGTCTCCACGTTGAGGAACTACAACATTAAAATACTCTTAAAACAAATAAAACCAGAATAATATTATATTCTATAATAATTTAACACTCTGAAAGGAGCCATTCTGCATAATGAGTAATTTTACTTTTGATACTTTAAGTACATTTTGCTGATAATACTTCTGTACTTTTTATTAAGTAACATTTTGAATTTGGTACTTTTACTTGTAATAGAGTATTTTTAGACTGTAGTATTTCTACTTTTACTGAAGTATAGTATCTGTGTACCTCAGCACACGTCCGATGCTCGTCTCCGCCAGCAACAGGAAGTGTTCGTCAGGCGACAGGGCGATGCCGTTGGGCATGTAGAGAGAGTCCAACAGGACCTTCACACTTCCTGTCTCTGGATCGTAGGAGAGGAGACGGCCGAGGCTGTTCAGCTCGATCACCTGAAACATCAAACAGTTTGCTTTGAGTTTAATTTATCTTTTTTTCAGCCTCCTTCTCGACAAGCTGATATGACATGGTTGTTACCAATGGATTCCTTAGGTTTTCTAATTTCATTTGATACCAGTATCTCTACCTCTAGCTCTAAACCTGAGCCTGCTGCAACCTCTGAAAGACAGTAAAGTTGGCTGAGGTCGCCGGCGTCCCACAAGGAGTTAAAGAGGTTAAGTTCATGTAAACAGCGTCTCTCCTCGAGCCTCATCAGCAGCACTCAGCAACTTCCTGAACTGAATGGACTCTAATTAGTATTCTTATTAGTATTCTCTTTATTGGCTAACCGGCCGGGTTGACGGGTAAAAAGAAGAAGTGTCCTCATGTATTTGGAGGGCTGCCGTTGCCGAGCAACACTGAAAAACACCTTGAAGGACCCTGCTTGCGTCGGCTTTCCTCTGCTCGGTTAACTATTAGGAGATACACACCTGCTGCTTTACTTCACTAACTCTGTTTACAACTCTTTCACTTGCTTCATGGTGCTTTTACATTTAAAAAAGAGGTGATTGGAAGATCTCTTTAAGGCCATTGTTTTCTCCTCGTCTCACCTCCAGTTTGACGTGTCTGCGTCCCCAGCGACTGGACGAGTCGGTGAAATAAATGATCCCAGTCTGAGGGGAAATCTCCAGACCGTTCAGGAAGGCAAAGGGAACGCCATCAGCACCTGAGGAACACAGAAAAGACAGGTCACAGTCACAGACAAAGAATTTATTTGCAAATTACAATTAACAACCAACACACACACACACTCTACCTTGTGAATTAGCGAGCAGCAGAGTCTTCTCTCCAGTTTTGGGGTCGACGCTGTGCAGCCCAAAGTACGAGTCGGCAACTATCAGCTGACCGCGACGATCCAGACGAACGCCGTGAGGACGACCGCACACGGGCTCATAGTCTGTACTGCTGCCTGCAGACAACACAAGGGTGTGATTTTAAACAAGTTTAATAAATGACTGCATGTTACCAACCAACCCCGATATTCTAACATGCACTATTTAAAGTCTTAGAGTCTCATTTTGTTTTGTTTACTTGTGTGATTTTCTTTTTATTCATATTTAATCAGCATTGTTGGAGGGAGCTTGAGACCAAAGATTTTCATTGACAACAACTGCTTTTGTAATTGTTGTGAATTTGATAATAAATAACTTGATACTTGAAACTAACTTTCTATTTTATTTGCTTATCTGATCACTAATCTGCTATAATGAACTGTGCTGAGAGAAAGAGGATTTTTTCCACACTTTAGATAATAAAATAAGATACAACTCAATCAATTAGCTGTTGGAATTTCATATCAAAGAAACTAATGAAAGTTGGAATATAAAAAATACCTTTCCTTGTCTATTCAAACACTATAGGAACAAAGATTTAACTGCTGATGTTGTGGATTAACTCAGCTCATTTGGAGTCTCAACAGCACCAAAATACTGACTGCAATAGTCAATTGAAGTGCAGTGAAGTGTTGAAAGAAAAGAGGAAGGATGCAGGCGTTCCTGAGAAAACACACAGATGTTTTAAAGTAAAACACCGACCGCATTCTGGTAGATCCTGTCCCATGTGTGTGATGAGGGTGAGGCTGTCGTCAGGACCGATCCTCCACAGCTTCCCGTCCACCGTCCCTGTGTACACGTTACCTGGAACACAACACAAC
This sequence comes from Sebastes umbrosus, assembly GCF_015220745.1. Lineage (NCBI taxonomy): Eukaryota > Metazoa > Chordata > Actinopteri > Perciformes > Sebastidae > Sebastes > Sebastes umbrosus. The sequence goes on from NC_051291.1 coordinate 8,795,113, forward strand.
ACAACACTGAGGATTCAGGGGGATACAGTCACAGATATAACATTCGGACCATCATGGGACACTTAAAATCTCCATGGAAACTAGTATTATAGCATATTAATTTATCTATAAGGTAAGGAAAATTAGCGATATGTAATAAATATAGAAATGTTAGATGGTAATCTGCATGAGAAATGATGCACAACAACAATTTGGTTTTAATAATCATCAACTTATTATAGTGATCAATTTGACCCACATAGACGTGGACACTGTAAGCGGTTTCCACTGTACTGGAAAAAACAACAAAATCTATGAATAAATAAATATGAAAAATGTGTCATAAAACCAGCTATCCAAGCAGATAAATTCAATGTGTCACATGACCAACAGAGGCAAAGGTCAGAGGTCAAACCCATCCAGCCCTTGATGAGATAAACTCTGTGAATCAGTTTAAAAATCACACACATAAAATCCAGCACGCTCACCTTCCTCATCCGCAGTGAAGGATTCTGGTCCGTGTAGTTTCCCAGTGAACAGCCTGCGGCCCGTCTGCAGCCGGGTGTTGACAGCCAGCGGCCCCTCGAGGAGCGGAGGAGGGCCCTTCAGTCTGGAGGAACAAATTTGGATTCAACAGTTAGCGACAACCGCTGTAGCCATTTGCTAATATAAAATGTCAGTAAATTTAGATCTTGTTACTCCTTTAAAACGTTGTTAAAGTAGTTTCTGCTACTTACACGTGTGGTTTGGGGTCAATGGGAGAAGGCAGCAGGTAAACTCCAACAACCACAGCGAGCAGAGCTGCTAATAACGATCTCTTACCCAACCTGACAGAGGGCAGAAATTATTTAGAAACGCAGAGTGCAACAACGTTGATTATTTTAAATTTTCTACTGAACACAACATATTTTTCAACATACTTTGCAAAATAAAGAAAACTAGGGATGTAAAATCACAATATTATATTGATTCTTTGGACAAGGATACGATATTTGCTGATATCAAAAAGTCTGCGATGATAAAAACAATCTATTCTTGTTAATAAAAAGAATAAATGTAGTGTGAATTTCAAAATAAAGGTGTATGTTAAAGATGACGATATGTATTGATATTTTTTACTTGATGATTTTGGATCGTTGATCATTGAATCAATATATTAATCCAGATCAATGGATCGTTACATCCCTAAAGAAAACTTGACACTGACCCTAGAGCAGGGGTCAGCAACCTTTAATATCAAAACAGCCATTTAAAAAAAAAAGTAAAATCTGTCTGGAGCCGCAAAACAACAATCTGAGATTTCCAGGATAAAGTCATATTATTACGAGAATAAAGTCATAACTTTATGAGAAAATAAGTCATAACTTTACGAGAAAAAAAGTCAGAATATTCCGAGAATAATGTCATAACTTTACAAGAAAAAAAGCAATAACACGTAAAATTACTACTTTATAATATTACGACTTTATTCTCGAAATCTCAAATTATTTTTTTCCCTCAATGTGGCCCTAATACTCCGTCGTACCCTCGTACCATAGACCTACAACAATGATAAATAAAAATGTAAACAAAAAAAAGTTGTTAATTTCCATTTTTAAAAATCCACAGGGAGCCACTGGAGAGGAGCTAAAGAGCCACATGAGGCTCCAGAGCCACAGGTTGCTGACCCCTGGACTAGAGGTACTTATTTCATGCACATTTCACTTTTTTATTTAAATATAATAAACTTTAAAGCTGCAAAATTAGAGTTTTCTGTTGTTTCTTCAGTTCCCAGTCTGCAGTTAATAAGTCAACAGTGTTGTGTCACACATGGTGAGATGAACTTTGACATGTATAACATGTTTCACACAGGATCTATAATGTGCAACACAAAAGGTGAACCCACTGATCCAAGCCTCTTGTGTGGCTGAATCAAACTTCAGATCAATGTTCAAGTAAATCAATAAGATTGTCGAGCATGTTCACTGCATGTATGTGTTTTTTTTTTCTTTGAAAAAGCTGAAAGCTGAAAATATTGTTTTTTTAAACGTAAACTAAAAACCCATCTATTTAGTCTGGCTTTTATGTAGTGTTTTATAATTTTATAATTTTATGGTTTTATTGTATATACTTCTTTTATTTATCATCATCATTATAGTGTTTATTTTACTATATTTTGTTTAATCAACATTTTATTGTTGATCATTATTATCTCTTTTATTCTAGTTTATTAAAATTTCATTATTTGAATACAATCTGCTTTTTTGTGTAGTTTCATCATTTTTTACTTATTTTTATTGTTATTTTTATTTTCCTTGTATTTTATTTATCTTTTATTATCTTAATTACCCATCTTTTATTGCTTTCTTATTCAATGAACTTTTATATTGGTTGTTTTTGGTGGGCATTATAGTCTCTAAATCCATTTTTAACATTCTACATTTTGGTCTGTACAGCACTTTGAATTGCATTTGAATTGTTTGAAAGGTGCTATATAAATAATGCTTGATTGATTGATTGATTGATTTGTAGCATTATTCATTGATTGTTCACAGAAAATAAAAGAAATTTAAACTTTGTCAAACTCCTCTTTATCAGCCGAATTAAAGGTGATCACTGTGTTATTAAGATAAGCTGACAAAGATTTGCATTGAAACAACAGTTTCCCATACAGATGCATAACTAACAAAAATAAGACTTTTTTATTAAGCAACCTGGCACCTTTGCAGTAAGCCAAACTCTATTACAAAATGTGCAAGTTTCATTCTTTCAAGGAACTTGCATATATTATATACATCATAATATATTTCACAAATCCTGATGTAGCTAAAAGGATGATCAGAAAGTAGGAATCTGTTTAATCTAATTTAAACTTTTTGCATAACCACAGCTGTGTATTATTATGATTACTTAACTAGTTGGGGACTCACCTGAAGCAGCCTTTGACCTTTGTTTTATAAAAATAAAAGAAGCTTTTGGCATTTTATTAAAGCCGAATAGAAGTATGAGCCTTAACAGTTCATAACATATCTTTAATTTATTTATTAGTTTATTAATACGACGCCAAACTGCGTTTACAACAACAATTAACAGATTTATGAATGAAGTCTGGCGACGCAGATAGAACTCCATGCTTGTGGTGTTCACAGAGACAGACAGTCCTAGTCTAATATATTAATAAATATATATTTTTTAGAGTGTGAGATTAAATTGATTAAAAGTGTCAAACTTACATAGTTGAGTTTTGAGTTGTGCGTCTTTTCTCCCTGCTGGATCACACACATCTGACAGAGTTCAACGTGAGACGGAATAAAAACTGTGTAACACACCAGAGTGTATATATCAGAGCATCCGGTGAGCTCCTTCAAAATAAAACACATTTACATTGTGTAACTTTTTGGGGCAGTTTTGTTTAGACATTTCATAATTCAGATTTTTTGTCCTCAAAAATATGTATATTATTTCCCTCAAAACCTCCTCCACAGACATGAAAGGATAACCAAAACATAAACGAGACAGTCTAAGCCAGGGGTCAGCAACCTTTACTAACAAAAGAGCCATTTTAGGAAAAAAAATAAAAATAAAAATCTGTCTGGAGCCGCAAAACATTTGAGCATTAGTATATAGTATATATATTATATTAGTATATAAGTCTAATGCAGTGAGGGCCAAAGTGCAAATGTACTAGGAGTATTAGGGCCACATTTAGGGAAAAAAAACATCTGAGATTTCCAGAATAAAGTCATAATATTACAAGAAAAAAGTCGGAACATTACGAGAATAAAGTCATAACTTTACGAGAAAAAAAATCGGAATATTATGAGAATAAAGTCATAACTTTACGAGAAAAAAAGTTGTAATATTACAAGAAAAAAGTCGTAATATTACTAGAATAAAGTCATAACTTTAAAAGAAAAAAAGAGAATAACACGTAAAATTATTACTTTATAATATTATGACTTTATTCTCATAATACTAAGACTTTTTTCTCGTAAACTTATGACATTATTCTCAAAATCTCAGATTTATTTGTTTTCCTCAATGTGGCCCTAATACTCTGTTGTACCGTATAATAAATTAAATTGAAAATGTAAACAAAAAAACAGTTATTCATTTCCATTTTTATAAATCCACAGGGAGCCACTGGAGAGGAGCTAAAGAGCCTCACGAGGCTCCAGAGCTGCAGGTTGCAGACCCCTGGTCTAAGCTTTTACTTTGAAGGCAGCATTAGCAGGTTCCCTTCTGCAGCTTCACACATCACAGAGTTTTGTGTGTGTGTGTGTGTGTGTGTGTGTGTGTGTGTGTGTGTGCGTGTGCGCGCGCGTGTGTGAGACAGCAGGGAGGGGGTTCCCCTCTTCTAGACTGAGAGGTCATTGGAGTTGGGGTCAAACAGAGGACAAGAGGAGGAGGTGCTGCTTCTCCTCCAGACTACAGTACACTACTGACAAAATACTGACAAACAGCCTTTTCTCCTGGTAACCGTGGTAACCGTGTCCTGGCTGTAGCTTCATATTTAGTGACGTCAATTTTCATCTAACTCTCTGCAAAAAAGCCAATATGCATATTTCTCAAAATGTTGAGCATAAGAATGGACAACTTTTGAATCTTTTGTACATGAAGTGACGTATTTTGTTGTTTTTTTAGCCACAATTTGTATTTTTTGGCACAAAACTGTACAGGTTTTGTATTTGTTGGGCAGTAAAATTGACAGATTAGCATTAAAGTTGTCTAATTTTATATTTTTTGGCATGGAGAAAACAACAATTTAGCATTTTTTGTGCATGAAAATTATGACATTTAGTATATAGTGGGCATAGAAACTGTCAACCTATGTTTTTTTGTGATAGATAACAAACCAAAAGATTTTTCTATAAGTTTGATTTGATTTGAATAACTGACTTTTGTCAAATTTATCTGTAGATCCAGTAAATGTTTCTGATCTGTTAATGCAGTAAAAATTGATTTGGGAAATATAACTAACAATTTATATTCAAAATCCATTAATCTGCTTATTGTTTTTTGGTCTATAAAATGTCAGAAAAATGAAAAATGCCCCTCATAATTTCCCTGAGTGAAAGGTTATGTCTTCAAATATTTTGTTTTGTTTGACGACAGTTTTAAACCCCCAAATATTCAGTTTATAATTACATAAAACAAAGAAAAGTAGCAAATTCTCATACAGTATATTATGGCATTTTTCTATGCAAAGTATATATTCTTTTTAAAAATGACTTTTTCTTTTAGACAAGTAATTATCTAAATAGTTGCCAATTAATTTTTCTTTCAACTGAGAGATAAATTTGTCAAATATATTAAAACAATCCCATTTACAATATCTAAATAATCTGTGTTGTGAGGTCACAAAACCTAATCAAATCGAAATCAAGAAGAAAACAAAAAAAATACTGCAATAAAACAAACATGAAAACACTCCTTTGTTGTTTTAATTTCACCTTTAATAGATGCAGCCCGCCTCGTGTGAAGGAAAGGCCACATTTGGTAACGATTCAAAGAGAAACCACAAAATACCGACACGAATAAACCCACCTCGAGTTAACTGTTCGCCTGCAGAGAGAGCTGCAACGTGATGAAACCCTCCGTTTCTCCTGCAGGTTTGTTTTTCTGTCAGACTTTTAAAAGGCACTGCTGAGGTCCGAGCTTTCAGACCGAGCTCAAAGGCCAAAATTCAACTAAATCTTGCACTAAAATATGGCTTCTATTGACTTCTATTGACTTCCATCTTCCGCAGACAGATTAGTGAATTGAAAATAACATCATCTTCTTTTCATCATTTTGGATTTTGCAGCTCAGGTCTGAAATTAAAACCTTTTTTTCTTCCTCAAGTGTAAAAGTTGTGTTTCAGATGCTTACGAGGAACTCATCATGTGAGATAAACCTGATCTCTTCTCTACAAAGTCAACAAAAAAACAGCATAATTGGAAAATAATAATATCAGTAAATGGCAAAAGAGCTACACACAGATCTTTGGCATTTAACGTTACAGTTTCTGGATGTTCAAACTAGAGACACAGATCGCACAAAACAGAAGATCTTAAGCTGATAAGATCTAATTTAAGAGAAAACAGTCTCACTACAAGGTCCATTTAGTGGCTGTTCTGGAGCTTTCAATCATATCAAATGATCACATGACATGAGTTTGTTTTCTTAACAACAGTTTGAACGTCAAGAATAAACTTTTGAACTGCAGCTTTGGATGAAAAGTCCTTAGAAGTGCTCAGAAAAGATGGAAATATGAACTTCTAAAAGGTCCGTTTGCTGATGAAGATCATGTAATGTGATCAAAAGCTCCCAAACGGCTGGAAACAGTGAGGATATGGTGAGATTGCTTTCTGTTTCCAAGGTCAAAAATGAATTCCGTCAATTTAATAGCCGTAAATAAATATTCTTGTATGGAGTATTATTCCAACAGTCATTTAACACCTCATAATGCAGTTATATGTAAAATTTATATTAACTGACAACATCTAAATATTTTGGGATGCACGGAAAAATGGTTTTGTTAAAAGATAATCTTTTCAGGGCACCCATGGGACTCCATAAAATCAGACTGATAGACTAAAAATAAATATTATAGTCTATATATCTATACAACACATATCATATATATATTGTAGGATGTGTTGTTATACAGTTTAGCCAATTTGTCGAAGAAATTGTATCACAAAATGCACTGAAAGCTCCAGAAAATATTGAGTAAGTAGAACTTGACAATTTACTTTAAATAAAAGACTTAAAAAAAACAGGAAATATTCACATTTGAGAGGCTGGAACTGGTTAATTTTTGCCTAAAAAATGTCAGAAAACAGCAGAAAATGCCCACAATGACTATTCAAATTGCTTGTTTTGTGCGATCAACAGTCCTAAAACTCAACAATATTCAGTTTATCAACATATAAAACAAAGAAAATTAGCTAATTTTAATATTTGAGAAGCTGGAACCGGAGCATATTTGGCATTTTTTGCTTGAAAAATTATCGAAATAGTTGCCGAATATTTGCCTGTTGATCGACTAATTGATTTAACTGCACTAATTGCAGACAAAACTAAATGCATAAAAGAAATTCTAGGCAAACAAAATACAAAATCTTGGTTTTTCCAGAGCTTTCAGCCACATCTCACGGCCTTAATCAGCAATTAGAGTTTGGTCAGATGATTTATTTAGCAAAATAAATCAGCATAATATGGTGTAACATCAAACTAAATCTGAATATTTTAAATTTTTTGTCAAGGTACTTCATCTAAAGGTAAAAAATGAACCTTAAAGCTCAATTGTTTGTGCGCTCTGTGACTCTAGTTATGATTAAGATCTCTGAATACATAGCAGGTATCACATAATAAACTCTGCGTTCATTAACACTACTGGCCCAAAAGCTTTTCATAATAGATACATTGATCAACAAGCCTAATCTATATAACCAGCAGATCTGAAAGCATTTGAAAAACAGTATGTGTTCACCCATTTTCACTCCAAAAATTAATTTCCAAATGCCGTCTGACCGCCCGTTTTTTATCTATGATGATAACACATGCTTTAATGCTGAGCAGCCCAGTAGTGTGTACAGTAAGCATGAATGTATACAAAGAGACAAACAAGAACACATGCGAGATTTCACAGTCTACAGCTAAACTCATACGGAAGCTCGTTGAGACCAAAAACATAAAATAAAATTAGCTTAAAATAACTTCTGTCACACTGTACTTCCATTTGTAAAAAAAAGAAACATAATTATGAGTGGAGCTTAACAAGATCTTTCAAAATAAGATTATAGTGAATTAGATGTTAAGATGAAGTACAGATTGTGATGGCGGAAAAAAAAATAAAAATCAAAAAACCCGTCTTCCCTGAATTCAACGTTAAAGTGCCCAAAATTAATTGATACGTCTAGTCTGGTAATGATGTGTTTAAACAGCTAAAGTTGTTTTTCAAATACACAAACAACAACAACAACAACATGGCTTTAAGATTCATCAACTGTTTCCATGCAGACTTTCGTATCATATTAAATTATATTATATGGAAGCAAAAAGAGGCCAAAATAGTTTGAGATTTAAAAGCGACTGAATACCTAATTTATGTGAATTATTTGAAAAATCCAGTAGTTAATTTCAAGTTTTGCAAATTGAATTTGAATTTTTCATCATGAATTTTGGTGCTTAAATTTCACTTTTTAAATGTCAACATTAAATATTCAGGGGTACTCCAGTTATTTATTATTGCACTTCCATAAAGTTAGGGTACTTCTGAGAGACAGTTTAAAAAAGTAATTGTCAAAATCAAAGCAGCAGAGGCTGAGATATCCTGACTTTTAGTTCTGAAATGCTGGATACTACATTTCCCATAATGCAACACAATGTAAACTTCCTTTAGCTTCTCTCTGCCTCCAGAGTCACATAATTATACAATATTTAACTCACGAGTATTTCTCCTCATGACGAGTAAAACTGAACTTGAAACTAAAATTGATGGAGTGTCCCTTTAAATGTCAAAATTAGGCATTCAGTTGCTTGTAAGACCTTTTTTGCTTCCATACCATTAACCCAGTGTTTGATAGTAGAATAAACAAGGGTTAAAACCCCTTTAAATAAAACTATATATGTTTTCCCTCCAGTGGGAAGAGGCCTCTAATATATATTTTTTGCTCCAGGCAACACCACAAAAATATCTTTGGTTATAACAAGAAAAAAAATAAATCTATAAAGATAGTTTGACACAGAAATGAGAGAATAGTTGCAGTATTTGTCCGCTAGGTGGCGGTATTGTACTTGTATTTAGTAGCTGCAGCTCAATGAAGCTTTTTTTTAATGACTTGTGATAAATTATAATAATCTGATTTGTAGTTTGTCTAAATGATTGTCTTTGTTTCCTCAAATATCTGAATAATTGCTGATTCAAAAAGCTGATTTGTCTACAAAACTACATTGAAAAAAAGTCTCTTTGGTCTCTAAGCCATAAATGATAAATTGCATATACTAAACATTGCATATACATATATTTAAGGCAGCTATTTACTTGCAAAATCGTTCTTGAACCCACAAAACAACTCAACTTTTGTACCTTCTTTTACACTTTCTGATGCATATCTTTCGTTAATTTTACATCTTTCCATTCTTTACTTTATACTTTCTTTCCTTGTTTCCGTCTTTATGAATTTCCTCATTTATCCACCAGAAAAAGAGCTGAAACCTGGGCTGACAAGGCGGTCAAGGCTGCATGTTTCAACTTGAGATAAAAGCACAAAAACAAGCGTTTTTAAATGAATGCCTGCAGACTGACAGACGGCACAATGAAGCCATTTTTCTCTCCCTTGTTCTCTGCAGCTATCAGCACTTCCAGACCTCCTTTTCTCTCAGCTGTGGATTACAGGAGCGTTCTTTAATCACGGTGACTTGTGGTTTGAGGAAAATCCCGTTATTGTTCTCAAGGTCACACTCCTTTTATGACAGTCATGTCTTCTGTATTTTATCCTTCCTTCCTCCTTCTAATGTTTCTCTTCTACTTCCTCTAAACGGCTCAGTCAACTTCCGGAAACCTGTCGAATCTCACTCCTCCTTCCTCCTCTGACCATTCAGGGTCAAAGGTCAGGGGTCATGTCTATCCAAACTAGATCAGGTCAGGCTTTCAATCCTACCATCTCATGCCCACTCGCCAAAACAAACAATCTTTACAACCAAAACTACATTTCTTCCTGTGCTCACACGCTTCTGTCTTTCAGTGGAAACCTTTCCTCTGATTTCTGTCTGTTTTCAGTCACATTTAACCTGAAATTCACCTCTTTTTATTTCTCAGTACGTTCTACTAAAACATTCAGTTTCAGGCCAACTTATTATGGAGTCTGAAGTGTGCCAATAATAATAATAAAATATGCAATATAATTATGTATTAAAAATAAAATGTAAGTAAATATAACACATTTTTTAAACCTATTTTTAAATTTTATTTCTATATTGTATACATAAAAGGAGATAAAAGCAGGAAAATGACAGATGCTTATTTGCTTTGAAGATATGTAATGGAGGATGGTACATAAATATGTATCCTGCAAAAAATTATTATGAATATATGCTAAAAGAATTGCATTTGCCAATTAATAAATTTTTTTTAAATTTGTAATTGACTTGCTAAATTAATTTTAAAACTGTCATTTGAATTGTAATTTTTGTTTTTCCATTTTTAATGCCCATTAAATTAAAATTGTAAATGCTACAGCAGGAGACAAAATTTGATTTATGAGAAAAGAGCAGGCGCATTAGTAAATGAATGGCATACAAAAAAAGTTTTTAAGGGGCTTTAAAAAAGAATGTCATTTTAAACATTTAATTATTAACCCTTTAAAAAAGAAAAAAGGAAACATTATTAATTGATAAATGTAAAGATGTTTTTTTTTTACTTAATTAATCAATTTATAATAGTGTTTACGCGTTGTCCCATGTAACCTCGTCTATTCTGTTATTTCACTATTTATTTTACCATATTTATGTTCTATTAAAAACCATTAAAAAATATATATATATCTAAACAAAAAAAAGTCTTACATTTTGGCACACTCGAGACTCCATACATATATGCAGGCTGCTTGTTCCTTTCTCACTACAGAAATATTTCTCAACTTTCAGGGTAATTCAAGCAAAAAGCAACAAAGATCGAGACCTCTTTTCTTCCAGAGTATTCTCTAAATGATCTAGTATTCCTCTCGTGTATACGTAGCTACAGCTGATGCTCATGTTGTGTATTTACCTCTAGTAGCAAAACTATTAAAACTATTAGTAAACTATTCTCCGTGTCTGTGTCAACAACCAGATTGGTGCTCCGCCTCTGTACAAAAAAAACTAAAATAAGACTTTTTTTTTGTTTCAAGAAAACAAAATAAAACAATAAAACGCTTCACCCATATAAATTAAGAAAAAAAAATATGTACAGACCTTTAAAACAAAAAAATTAAATAAAACTCTAACTCAACGTATGGCCTCGAGTCTTTCACAAGTTTAAAAGGGGAAACAAAAAGAGGAATCGGATAAATTATGTGACAGCGGGACAGAGTGAGAGGAGAAAAAGAAGAAGAAGAAGAAGAGAGGGATGGAGGGAGAGAGGATGAATGGATAAATATGGCACAATTAAGTGAATCTTTGGTGTTTGCAGGCAGCAGTTTGAAGTCTTTAATCCAGGCTGAATCAAACTCCAGCATCCAGATTTTGTCCGTTCATCTCTTTATCCGCCGTCTGTCAGTTTATTTTCTTCTTTATATCATCCCTCTTTTTGTCTGTATCATCCCTTCTTCCAGGCGATGGATCCTCTCCTCTCACTCTGCGTTCACATCCCTCTCTTCGTCAAAATATACACTATTTTGCTCCACCGAGGAGGTAAAAATCACCTCCTCCTCCGTCCCTTTAGGGCGCAGCGGTCCTGTTTTATGGAGGTTAATCCTCTAAGAGGGCGCTCTGACCTCCCTCAGCGCCTCCTCCAGTCTCCGCCGGTAAGCCTCGTAGCGGCGATTCAGCGCCACCTTCTGCTCGTCCTCCTCTTTGTCGAGGATCCGCAGGAAGTTACGCAGCTCCGGGATGGAGAACGCATCCCACTGGAGAGAGGAGCAAACAAACTTTATTTGTATGGCACATTTTTGTTTATTTCAGATGATGCTTACGGATGGTAGTTGATTATATACTAGGTGTGGTCATTCCTTCTTTTTATTATTATTATTATTCATATTATATATTATGAAGGATGAAGTGAGCACAGACGAGGAGGAGAAGACAGAGTGAATAACAGGAGTGATACTGTAGATGTAGATAGCGGTGTAGTGTTACCATGACTTCTCCAGTCTGCTGTTCTCTCAGTACGAAGCCGAGCGTGTCGCCGTCAGGTCCCGCCACCAGACGAAGGAACAACGGCTGCTCGCCATCCGCCAGCTTACACACATACACTGCAGGACACACACACGCACACACACACAGATTAATTTAGGCAGTACAGTATGTGCGGTGCTTTAAGCCACATGCATGCAGGCAGGCACCACTGCGGTCGCTGCAGTTGCATTTAGTGTGTGTGTGCATATAAACAGGCATGGCAGAGGATGAAAGGATGGGCGCGGCACATTAACGACCACAGTAATTTACAAAAACAGAGAGTGAGAGAGAGAGAGAGAGATGAATGTTGCTGGACTGAGCTGAAGTTACGGCAAACAGACCAACAACGCTGGACTTTTAGGGTCAATTACGATATTGATAATTGAGTAATACGGCTGCAAAATCGTTTTAACGCAATCGATCTGTCAGAGGTTGTAGCGGGCTCATTTCTAAAGCTAGAGTGAAGATACTGGCATCATATGAAACTACAAAACCTAAGGGATTCATTGGTACCAACCATGTCATACTAGCTTGTCGTAAAGGAGGCTCTCCCCTTTACAGACGTGCCCACTTTATGATAATCACATGCAGTTTGGGGCGAGTCATAGTCAAGTCAGCACACTGACACACTGACAGCTGTTGTTGCCTGTTGGGCTGCAGTTTGCCATGTTATGATTTGAGCATATTTTTTATGCTAAATGCAGTACCTGTGAGGGTTTCTGGACAATATCTGTCATTGTTTTGTGTTGTTAATTGATTTCCAGTAATAAATATATACATGTATTTGCATAAAGCAACATATTTGTCCACTCCCATGTTGATAAGAGTATTAAATAATTGACAAATCTCCCTTTAAGGTACATTTTGAACAGGTAAAAAATGTATGATTAATCACGATTCAATATTTTATTCGATTGACAGCCCTAATTAGAAGTTAATCAGTGAGATTTAGAGATGCCCAAAGGCAGATTTCTCTTGTTACATTTGGACAACTGTCTGCTGGCTATAGCTTCACATTTACAGAAATGTTGAGGTATTCCTTTAAGAGACCAAAGCTACTGTTGTAGGCTGTTGTAGTCTCAAACAGGTTTTTAGAACAAACAGTGTATATTTTCTTTTTTCTTTCTTTCAAACAGACATCGACCTCAACTGGAGTCAGTTTGTTTTGTCCTGAGACTGAAGGACATTTCTGCATTTCTAGACCAAAGTTCATCCAACACTTTTGATGAAAGAGCAGCACCACGACTCTCCAACTGGTTTTTAATTACTGTTCAATGACAGCTTTACCCAACTATTGTCTGGGAAGTTTATATATGTAGCTCAGTCTATATACATCTGTTGTCAGACGTCTGTCTAGACTGTCTTTTATTAGGCTGCTTCTCACTGTACGTCTCCAGTAATGAGCTAAAAACCAGACCAAAAGCTTATATGACAACAGGCATCCTTCGAAGGGGGAAGAAACACCCAAAAATCTCTATAAAAGTTTGGGGGTAAAATGTTTCACAGACTTCAAACAAGATATAAAAACGAATTCAGTAGATTCACAAAGTCTTGTTTTATAGGATAAAGCCTATAAACTCCATCTTGTTTCTGTCTTGGAGACGCTAAAGATGATATTTGAAACCGAGCGACCCTGCGACAGCTGTTGATTCATAGAGAGAGAGTGTGTGTTTATATATACATGTGTGGGGTGTTACTGCTGATAGTAGGGAGAGCCCGACATGAGGGCGAGGCATTCAGAAATACACACTCACACACAAGCATATCATACCGAGCTTGTGGCATGAGTGGCATTTAACACACTGTCTCCAGGCCTGTCGCTTTCACTGTCTCACACACACATACACATTAGGCGTCAGTCTCACCCTGCTCCTCCCTGCGATAGCGTTTGTACAAGGCGTATTTGGCCGGGTTGTCTGCGACCGTGAACTTGCCCAGCAGGGCGACAATCACCTGAACACACAAGAAAAGAAAAACACTCAAATATAAAACAGTAACGACACTAATGTAAACTTAGTCAGCCGACAACTAAACCCTGAATTTAGGTTAAACAAGCAAAGCTAATAACATTACTGTTAGCTTAAGCAAATGATTATTCAAGGCACCTGAAAACATAAAAGACTTCTGAATTGCCTCTTAGTTTGAAAGGGACTATATACCTTTCACCTCCTGTTAGTTAAATGATTTTATTTTTAATTAACAGACACCTGGCAGCCAATCAGAAACAATATATCCTGTGTGTCTGTGGTAAACTGATGAACTCAATCACTTTAAGTTAATCAACATGTCAGAAAACTGATTTAATAAAACTTCAACATCAGCCGGCATCTGTTGAACTCTGACTTCAACCCGTATGTCATCAGACCCTAATTAAGTTGTGTTGACGCGTGTGTGTGTCTGTGAATGTGTTTGTGTGTCAGCCACCTGTCTGACGGTGTTATTGGAGCTGATGTGGAGAGTGTTGGAGACTCCTCTGGGCAGATAGAAGGCCTCCTCCGACAGCGCTCCTCCTGCTCCTCTCTGAGCCCCCCGCACCGTCACCGGCCGCCTCAGATCCATCTGGACCTTGATGAAACCGGTATACACACCACTAGGATTCTGGGAGACAGACAATAGAGAGAGAGAGAGAGAGAGTTATGTTACTATGTCATAATGTATACACCATTTGTTGTCTATTTTGTTTTATTTAAAATATTCTAAAATATTATACTGAAATACAACAACAATAACAAACAATTAAAAAATAAAATATAATAATAATAATATTACTGTACTCCGACCAATAAAGAACATTTTAATTTTAAAAGATTTTATTTATGTATTCTTGTGATGGAAAACTAAGAAAATACTTTCCTGAAACATTTGTTAAAAAAAATAATAATACAATTTTGATGTACAATTTTAACATTGACAATTTACATGTATTTAAAAAATAGTAACTGACGACCTTTTTAGGAATATAGTGTATACATTTAATGAATGTAAAAAGGGTAAGTGTAATAAGCTTACACATCAGCCTACACCGTGTCACTATTTCAAAAGTAATAACTTATTATTGTTTTTTATTATTTCTATATGTGTATTTGTATAAGTTGAAAACAACCAAAATAAACTAAACTAAACGATGAAAACAAAACTGAAACTACATAAAATTTAACTTTAAAAACTATGATGAAATATATTACAATAAGAATAATTAACAACTTCTTATTGGAGATGAGACTAAGATCTAAATTTAAACCAGGTGTTAAATTAACACCGGAGAAGACGGATTTAAACAAAAGAAAAGTATATTAAAAATCAGAGTTGCACGTAAAAACAATCACCATCAAATCAGGCAAACTAGCACACAACAAGATCACCTGGTGTATTCTACACACAGTATACGAGCTATATGATCTCTCCAGATGAGACCAGTTAACCCATTAAACCCAGAGTGTCATCCTGCAGGACAGATGGACGAGCATCTTAATCTCATTACTCTATGTGGGCCTGGACGACTGTCACGTGTGTGTGTGTGTTCAGGTCATAAGCTGACAAACGAGATCAGTATGACCAGAAGTCAGAAAACAAGGAGCTGAAACTAGACAGGACGACCACAAAGTGAAACCATCACAGATAAAGTGATGAGAACGAAGGAAGTCGGAATTACAAAGAAAGTTGTGGGTGAAGACGACGTGTCTGCAAGTTTCACATCGTGATAATATATCAGCTCTAACAGGTGTTGAGCAGCTGGTTTCAGACTTATCTCTGGACTTTTTCCTTCTTTTTTGAACCTCACGACCGGCTGAGTCAAATAGTTTATTTAATAGTTAATTTCACAACACCTGGGCTGGTTTATGTTTGAAACAAACTGCAAAATATCTTCTTGTCATGAATTTATTTACTTGCTTTTTACAGACTTTCCAAGGAACTTTCTGTATAGAAGAAACTTCTGACAATGACATGATACTGAAGTGAATATTTTATATTAACAAAGGCCTTTAGTCACTAGTTTACTATCTATTTTATTATATCTAATTCAGGGCTTCAACTAACAATTATTTTCATTATCGATTAATCTTCTGATTATTAATTGTTTGGTCTATAAAAATGAAAAATGTTCATCCCAGTTTCTCAAAGTCCAAGATGATGTCTTTAAATGTCTTGTTTTGTTAAAAACCCAAAAGATATTCAGTTTAATATGATATGAAACAGAAAATCTCCATATTTGAAAAGCTGAAAGCAGCATTATTTGACATTTTTATGATCGATTAATCGATTAACGAAATAGTTGTCGACTGACTAATCAATGCAGCTCTAATCAAAATTTTCTCAGCTGGTAGATATTCCACTGCTTCCCCTATAATCCTTCATTTTCACAGAATTTATCAGGGCGTTACAGTGCGTCATGTTTCTGAATACAACATCAGACACCGTTCACGCTGCCAAGGGAAACAGTGTGGGGGAGAACAATAGCAGGAATAACACCACATCACTCTGATGTGACTGCTGAGGAATGCTGGGAGCTGGAGGACGTTGAAACATCAGCACACCTCGAAATGTGGAGATTAAAAAGCCTGCAGGACTCTGCACGTTTTCACAGCTGTTATTTATATTAACCTATAGTTTTCTGGTAGTAGGAAAAGAACAGTTTTTCTAAACATTTTAAGGACTTCTCATTTAAGTTGGCAGTTACTAATTGACCTTATGGTGAGATTTGCTGTTTCCAAGGTCAAGAATGAACTTCCAATCTCATTTCTTTTAACCTCCTACCGGTGAAATCTTTAACTAATAGATATCACCATGAAACATCCCAAATTGATTTCCTACATTAAGACACTTATTTTTTATATTACAATTTTTCTGATATTTAAATATGCAAATAAAGCATTATCTAATGCTAACTGTTGGTGAATTTAGGAGAAATCTACAAACACAAATAGACAAAGTGTAGTAAAATAAATGTACCACTAGTCTGAAAGTTATGGAAGCAAAATACCCCAAAATTGATCAGTGCATTAAAAACAATGTTTTTGCCTGGGGTGTCTTGCCTAGTAAAGTATCCGAGTACTTCTTCCACCTCTGACCCCGTGGTAAACGTCATATAGCATTTTAATGGTAGCGGCAGCAGCTTGCAGAATATCTACATGATCCAGTGTAGATAAAAGAGTTGTTCAATGGTTCTTCTGTTTTTAAAGGAGAAACAAGCTCCAAGCCAAATACAGTAACTCACTGACTCAGCCAGTGTGTGTGTGTGTGTGTGTGTGTGTGTGTGTGTGTGTGTTCCACTCACGAGTGTCATTTTAAGGTGGTCTTTGGTCAGCGTGTTGTACTGCTCGATCTTCTGCCGGATTTCCTCCCTGCTGAACTCCGTCCGCAACTCTCTCTCCTTCTCCACATCCTGACAGAGAGAATTAAAGGAAACATGACACGATAAGTCACAAGTCAACCAAGATCATTAAAACAATACAGCCTCTGTTTAGACAATAGCAGCGGGACGCGTGGACGAGTTCACAAGTAGAGTTCTTCCTCATCAGAATCAAGAGTCGTAGATTGTAAAGTTAGCATATGCACTTTGTTACTGAACGGGGCTTTAGGGTTAAATAGGTGGTATTTTATCATGTGACCCAGCCGACTTGGACTAAGTAGTTAGAAGATAACTTAATAAGTTCACTGAGAATAAAACACAACATCCAATTCTCAATTTTCTGGCGTCTTTTCATTTGAAAATACAACTTCTATCAAAGCCTTACAGCTAGTGTCGTCACAATACTGAAATTTCTAACTTCAATACAATACCTTGTAATATTCAGTATCAATATTTATGAATACTTAGATATTTTTGACAACACTAGTTGCACTAAGACCATACTAATCATGTCTTGCTGCCTTTTAATCTGTGTCTATTATGTAGATGCATGAACATTCATTTTTACTGTCTAATGTATTGTTTTGTTTTTTATCGTGTGTGTGAAGACAACGTGCACTCGACGTTTGCTGCCTTTTTTGGCCAGGTCACTATCATAAAATATTGTATCTCAATTGTTTTGACCAGGTTAAATAAAATAAATAAATTAGCAGCCAGTGTATTTCCACCTTTCCCCCCCCCAAAAAAATCATCTCAGGCTCGGACTCACAAGTGTGAGAAGGCCCTCACTGCTAGAGGGTCAGCGCATGACAAAAACACATCCTGGGTCCCATGCTGTGTGACTGACTTCTAATCTTAGATAAAACATATAAATATCCTGCAGGAAACTCAACAATGCAAGAAAAAAAAGGCTAAAATAGTGATGAGTTGACCTGAGGCCATGTGGACTTGAATAGTGTGTTCAACTGATTCAAATAGCTTGTGATGTGTGTGATATGTACTGTATGCACACTTGTGTTTGTCAAGTCAGCTGCACAAGAGGCTTTACTGTATGTGAAGTCAGCAGTCATCACTGTGTTTAAGTATAAATAACCGTAGAGGGTGCAGCAGGTCAAAACATACGACAGCTGATAGAGAGGGGTCTAGATAAAGACGATACATGTGTAGAGTAGAGAGACAAACATCTGCACGTGAGCTTTAACAACCAAGAATAAACACTAGTGACACCAGGTCAAACACACACAGCCCAACCCTCCTCTTTTATCATTTTACAACAGCACACAGCTGCAAAACTATAAGTTAGGTCACATGACAAAGCCAAATATGTTACATAATCTGTTGTAAAGAGCCTGTCTGCTGACCTCGGAGACGATTTTCAGGAAAAAAGTGGCAAATAGACCCACCCTGAATGCTCTACTACAACAAATCGAAAAATGTATATAAAACATCTCTAAACTGTTGCGTTTTTGGAGTAAACTTGAAATAACTGCATAAAGTGACTCCTGATCAAGGTTCAAGGTCGCTTTTATTGAGTCCCGACAGAGAAAATAGTCTTAGATTAAAGGATTTGCTGCACAAAAAAGCAGACATGTCACATAAAAGACACTTAATAAGTAAGTAAATAAGTAAAAAACACTGGAAATAATCACACTATTCACAAATAAATCATGTAAACTGTTACAGATACAAGATTTCTGTTGAACAGAACTAATTTTGATTAATCAGCAACCTTTTTTCATCGTTGTTCAAGCAATAATGCCAAATATTCTCTGGTTTTATGTTCTAAAATGTCAATATTTTTATTTATTTTTTGTCATGTATGATAGTAAACTGATTATCTTTGAGATTTTGGACTGTTAGTCGGATAAAACAAGAAATATGAGGATGTTATTATTGCCATTTTTCACTATTTTACCTTTATAGACAAAACAATCAATTAATTAATTGAGTAAATAATCATCGGTGTAATCAATATTGTAACCTTAAACTATATTTTTCTAAAACCTTTGATTGGTTTTCACATATAGTGTATTGTTGATTGTTTGCCTTATAATAAACAGCTGGGGGTGAACCACAATTTGATTTTATCCACATTAGTGCTGAAACAATTACTTGATTAATCTATTAGACAGAAAATCAACCAACAATAATTGAAAACTAGCATTTTTATTCTCTAAATTACTTACAAAGTTTAAATACTGATATTTGTTGGCCCTTCCAAAGGGGGGACTGACTGAATTTGGGAACCACTGGATTAACTGATTATGGAAAAAAACAACAGTTGCAGCTTTAATCCACATTTATACGTCTTGATGACTAAAGTATTTGTCTTTATCTGTTTACTAGTGAGCTTTCCATTCGACTAACTCAGGTTTTGTGTGTATCAGTGTCACTTAAAGGTTTTTATACCTTAAAACTACCGATTCCAGATGTATAAAACGGGACGAAAGCCCGTCCTGATGTTTTCTATCTTCTGTCTATATGCGAGTGCCAATACAGAGTCTTCAGACTGACTTTCAATCTCCAGTATAGTGTGTGTGTGCTTACATGGGCATAGTGCAGCCTTCCTCTATGTCTATTAAAAACCACACACACACACATACAAACACACATAGTGCACGATCCAGGGAGGCTTTGAAGGCTCATACACCCTTATATGGAAAACACACACTGCTCAGGGGAAAGACAAGGTGCCAATGCAGCATGTGCAAACACTGCAAACACACACACACATACTGCAGCTGCAGAGTTTCTAACATTGTAATTCCAGTCTGTGTGCGAGCTAAGGGGAATTACGTTTACTCATTTTACAGTACATGAGCAAATCTAATTTTGACAACCTCAGAGTAGACAAATCCTGGTGCAGCCCCATTTATTTGTTAATTATTTACATCCCTAGAGGTAATATAATGTGGTGCAAAACAACAACTACAGACACATTCATTAAAAACTCAATCAGTTTTCAAAAATCAATATTATTTAAACCTTATATTGGTGCATAAAGCAAATCCCTTAGTGGCGGTGACCTGTTTATCTACATGTGACACAGACAGTGACTCATCAGGATTAAAAGGGAGGACACTCAGGGACAGTGGACCTCAACAAATCTGCACAAAGACACAAATGACATCACAACACACTGAATCTGAGGATATCAGATTCCTTGTTTATTTCTAAAAACTTCTGTTTAACTATCATGACGTTAAGTTTGACCTTTTCCCCGTTCAGTCTTCTCTGTAAGCGCCTGCCGGGTCAGGTGAGTCAAAGCTTATTATTACCAGGAAGTGACAGGTAAGGAGATTATCTGACATCTTACCTTCCACAGACAGTCAGAGGGGGAAAGAGAAAGAACTAAAGACAAGTAAAGAAGTAAAATAGAAACGTGATAAATGACACTCCCTCGGGGGAATTCTTCCTCTCGTGACTCTGTTAATATGTGTTTAGTGAGGTCAACAAGACTTCTAACCTACATTAACTGCCTTTAGATGTACATAACTCCTTGAGAAGTAAAACCAGTTGTTCTTCTCATTCATACATCTATTTACTTACTTTACTTATCTAATGGGAGTTTCCCCCTTTAGGGCAATACTACTGAATTTAGTATTTAGAATGAGCTTTTACAATCGATTTCAACACAAAAGTTTAAGCCTAAAATGTAAATAACTATGTTCATATCAGAATACAGGTGATGGATGGAGCAATCTGTTTACCAACTAGGAAAACAGTGACCCAAAAAACATCTTTAAAAAGGCCTCTAGATTTCATGTCTCCATTTGGTAGTATTTAAGAATTTAGGAGACGCGTCAGATGACAAACTAAAACGCCAAAACAAACTTGATATTATTAGTGTGTTATTAAGGCAAAATGTTGGGGTTTGTGACAATAAAAGAAGTCTTAAATTCAGCTTCAATCACCCGTTCATGCACAGAAGTCCCTCATCATTGAACTCTACACCTTTTAGCCACCTATCGATATATTCATTCAGGCTTTGGAGATGGAACAAAAGCAACATCGTCCACACAACCAGGATACCAAATGTCATAACATATCGCCCAGCCACATTTTTCACTTGGCAGCCGAAGCATCAGAGCGGAGAGATGATGATTATTTTCTCATTAATCGATTATCCGCTTTGTCTGTAAAATGTCAAAGAACACCCAAACATGCTAATTGCAATTAAACAGTGCCCAAAGTGACAAATTCAAATGTTTAGCCAACAGTCCACAACCCAAAAGATATTCACTATTAAATAAGATAAAGAGAAATGCAGCAAATCATCACACTTTTAAAGCACCAAATGCTTAACAAAGTCATTTTTTATGTGTAGCCTTGAGATGCAAAGTTTCCAGTTCACCTGCCATCGTATTTGCATCTTGAAACGATGGTTTTGCAACATGAAGACCCCCCCTTAGCTCCTAAAGGAGTTTCTAGATATGTGTGTCATCATCATATGTTACCCTCAGACACGCTTATTCAGGCCAATATTAATATTTTTGGATTGCAACAGCTGATGCCTCCAATTCTGGTAAATTTTATGCCAAAAAAAACCCCACAAGACTCCAATGTTTCCTCCAGAATTTCATTCTTGTCAGGGTAAATAAACAACTTTTTGACGATTATGGGACACTAAAACTCTCCATTGAAAACCATGATAATAAGTCTTTGTGGCAGGAAACACTGATAGTTTTAAACTGAGCAAAATCCTCCTATTTGAGACTCAAACAATTCCTCAGAAAAACTGTTAACCAAGAGCTCCTAATACTGACCCATGGTGATGTTATTGACCCAAAAATGTCATACTAGCCCTCATGGGTGTGCATATCAACTGTGTCCAGTCCAGGCTGGGAAGTGTTCAGGATGGACAGGGTTAAACAGGAACTGGGAGGGTGAGAGCAACCAAATCCAAACAAACAAGAGAAGCAGAGCACAGCGGAGCTACAACACAATGAGGTCATGGTCCTATTTAAGAGCACAGCGAATCCTCCCACTGTAGCTGGAAGATCAACACTGGACGGAGGTTAGAAGGGAGGACAGAAGGAAAAAGACAGTGGCTGGGTTTCAATAATTAAGGTGAATAAAGAAGTTGAGTTGCACCAGAAACAGATAATTATCTCACTTCCATCTTTAAGTTGACTAACACTGAAGCTGAGGCCTGAATCTTGCACTGTTGTTCTGTGTAGAAAAAAACACAATATACTTTGTTTTGTCAACATATAAAATTGTCAAAAAATAATAAACATTGGCAAGTCTGTCATATTTTAAAAAGGTGCTGCCTGCTTTTCCATTATTGAGCAACTTTTAGAGAAGGAAATTCTGTACGTCAGAGAGCAACATCATCTGCATAAAGTCGAACAACAGCACACTGGATTTATTTAAGAATCAGGACACATTAGGACAGAACCACTGCACTAATTACCAAATGAAGACATTAAAAATGTTTTTTATGCTAGGCCTATGATGACTAACAACACAGTACAGTAACTAAGACAGATAGATAGATGTAAGAAGAGCAAATGATGCTATTCTCACTCTCTTGGTCCTTTAATGCTCCTGATTTGTAGGCCTAATTTCTCTCATTTTAGCAAAAGTGGCAATAATGAAGTTAATATCCTCATCTACATCCAGGACAATTGACCCGGTTTTCTCCCGCTGTCAGCTGCACTGGTGGCTTATTTTATGTAAACTAATCAGTCGTTTTTCATCCATGAATAAACGGCCGCGAGCGACAGGAAAAAATAAAAACAGGGTGTACGACAAAAGCGCAGCTCAAAACGTTGCATTGTGCCTCGTCACTCGCTTCCAGTTAGGACACGGTGTCAAAGCTTAAAAGTATGTTTCATGACATGCAATGATTTGTTCTGACATTAACAAAGGCCTTCTTTATAAGACCTCTTTATTTATGAGATAATAATGTGACAATAGGACTCAACTGTAAAGCTCTGACTAATGAGCTCTGAGTAATGAAGCTTTATGTTGACTAAAATGATATTATAGAGGTGAAGTTTGACACCTTGAAAGCTAAATAAGAAGATATATTGAGGCACTTATTTTGGTTATTTAAATCAACCAAATACTCATGTTATGACAGCAGATTTTTGTCCTCTAATTGCCCAGCTCTAGAATGGGACTACTATAAGTATAAAAACTGCCAGTTCTAAACATTTGATTTAATATTTAAGGCAATTAAATTAGATTTCCTGTCTCCATACTACACTTGTTGCATAGAGCAGACGAGCATTAAAAAGCAGAACAGACTCTGCTCACCAGATCTACCAGTAAACGCTGGAAAAAGCAGAAGAAACAGAGAAAATAAAAAGTTACAAGATAGAAACAAAAGAGAAAATAGACAGAGATAAAGTTTTATCAGTCTCCCTGTTCCCTGACTGCTGTTTCAAGAATAACCCTGGTAGTTAAAGTTTAGTCTGTCTTTTATTTCTTCAGACTTTTATCACACACACCTGCAGCATTCCTGCCTTTGTTAAACACTGTCACACTCGTCTGCATCCCCTGTCTGTAAATAGATGACATCACCATGTAAGTGTGTGCAGACAAAACAAGTCTAGCTCATCTCAATAGACCCTAAAGCAGTGGACTGTGTGTTTGTGTGTTATTGGTAGACTAAACACGGTGGTTTGTCTGTGCTAACTATATCTAACCTACATTTTAAAGGACAAGAAAGACATTTTATTTCAGTCGCTGTGTTTACTTACTTCCTCTAAGCTATGTATGATTGAAATGACCAAAGTAAAGGTCATTTTATTTAGCAAAACATTAACAAGACAGTTTATACTGGTTAGATCAGCAGCTCCCAGCCTTTTTCTTTAAGGTAAAATAACCAAATTTCCTTCTGCAAAACCTCCAAAAATATTCCTATAGAGCATTTCTGCAAAATCCTCAAACATAAGCACCTTACATAAAATCTCTGGTGACATTTTTAATCCATATACGATCAACTTTCTTGGTTTTTCCACCCTTTAAATCCATCTTATGTCCATTATTCTACCCTCCTCACCCTCCTTCCCTCTCTATGTTACTTCCTGTTGAGTCCACGGGGGGAAGTCGAGATCGGCCACACCTTTCCTCCCAGCATTCCTGCACTAATGGGTACACAGTACTACACACACATGCACGTACAACGCCACATACATGTGCTGCTGTACAAGTGGAAGTGCTCACACCTTTCCTCTATAATCCTTGGCTAATGGACAGAAACAAACTCCTCTTCTTAAGTGGACATTCCAGAGTTAATGGAAGCTCATATACAGTAGACACAGTGCAGCCTTGTTAAAGCCTTTTATAGATCTATCCATCCGTGTTATGCAGTGCCAACTACTTTATAAGCCTTTCAGTAACCACAGCTGTCTATTTTCTATAACGTAACTTTTGTAACCGCATTTTAATTTACACCTGGCTGACTTCCAGGGATTCAGGGCTGAAACAGACAACTGTGTTTTTGGTTAGAGGCTGTCTTTCTCTTGTTACTCACATTGTTTTCAATATGAAACATCAGTTAGAAGACTAAACTAGCCAATAATGTATCCTAAAAATACAGGTACAGGTAATAAAATTCAAAATGCTTATATAACATTTGATCAACATGTCTTGCTTGTAAGAATTCAGCATTTATGCTCCCAGTTAATAACAATGATCAGTTAAGCAATACGTAACCAAACACACCTGATGGCCTGATCAAATATTAGTATAATTGTTGGAATGGGCAGATATGAATGACAGTTTTAGTTAACATTTTATTGCATTTTATGTTTATTTGCTACTTATTTTTCTTGCTGTGTTTGTTTGCATTTTAGTTAGTTGTCATTTTAATTTTCAACAAAGTTCACTGTTCAGAACGTACTGTTCTCTTTTATCTTCACAGTCTTTGACAATGACACTTTTTGGTTTAACTATAAAACATCCTGCATCTGTAAGTACATTGTCACAGACTTTTTCTAACAACATTTGAGGTAGAGGTCTTCACAGGTCAAAATTTTTTGCACAAATCGAAAACAAACTTGTGGAAAACTCATCTAAAACTAATCTGCATGAAATAATCTTCAAAAAACAAGATCTAAAAGGGACCCAAGGAAGTATAGATCCTCTAATTTGAGGTATCCTTGCCAAAATATGTATCTTAAAAGTGAATATAAGCTATTAATACACTGTTATTTGATTCTTGTTACTCTCATATATCAATATTAGCAGTGGTGGAAGAAGTACTTACTTAAGTAAAAGTAGCAATACCACAGTGTAGAAATACTCCTGCAAACAAGATTGTACTTGGGTAAAAGCATGGCCCATTTCATAATAATTAAAATTATATTATTGTATTATAATTATTGATGCATTAATATAAACATTACATTAATGTTGCAGCTGCTAAAAGTGGTGCTAAAGTCTCATCTTTATCCATCATAATTAATTTGTTGATTATATTCAGTATTTTCAATGTGAATCTGCCAAATAACCAAAGATTTCCAAACAATGTAGTGGAGTAAATCTCACAATATTTCACTGTGAATTGTAGTAGAGTAGACGTATAAAGTAGCAGAAACTGGAAATTACGGCTGCCGGTAGTTTTGGTGTTAGTTGACTAAGATTTCTTTGGTCGATTAGTCATTTTTTATGCTTTTTACATGCTGAATGACGTATTTCTAAGAAACTTATGAGCACATCTCTGGTAAACACAAGATTAAAGTGGTGCTTATGTGTGATTCTTTGTGGAGAAACTCAACAAAATCGTATGTTAGTAGAGTGAATTTCTTTGGAAGAAGACACTCCTACTGGGAATACTGAAGCACAAGTACCTCAAAATTGTACTAAAACTGTCAGCTTTGTCTTCAGAAGAGAAGAAAAGAGGAAAACGATGCTATTGTCTTTGCAAACAGAGGAGTGAAACCTGTAGACTAAACCAGCTGGACCGCATAGAGACAAGAAGCAAGGCTTGACACAATGATGTGAACCAGAGAGGACTGCTGACATCAGCCTGCAGTACGGTCTGTATGTTTCCAGAGTGGTTCAGTAAGTACAACACGGGAACATGGACGGCATAGAACAGGACGCACAGTTACGGTTCAGGAGTCTGAGAGGAGACCACAGACAGGCTTGTTAGGAGGGCTGGGTGGTCCTCCATCAAGACCTGTACCAACAGCAACAAAGGCGAGGTAAAAGAAGAAGAAGAAGAAGACACAAGCAAAGACAAAAAAGTGGTAGGTAGGAAGATGTTAGAAGAAAGAGGAAGAGAAAAACTAGGGTGGAAAATGTGAAGAAGGATGAGGAAGGAAGAGAAAAAAGCAATAATAAAGAAAAGACTGATTACAAGTAAAGAATGAGGATGTGAAGACGGAGAAGAAACATGCAGGAGAGACGTAGACAAAAGAGAAGGAAGAAATATCAGGAAAACTTCTTTCTCATAACCAAAACGGATTTTCTATCTTTAGTAATATTCTGACATCATGTTTAACAAGTGTCCCTAGCTGCCTCTTTTCAAACGCAGCTGCTAGTCGTGCAGTTAATTTGGTTGCTTTGGAGATAAATATAACATTAAAAACATGTCCGACCACACTGATGGTCAGCTCACACTGGAGACGCTCTCTAAACTGCCTGCTGAGAAATGTCCTCATTAAAACTGAAAAATGGCTTTCATTAAAAACAGGGCAAAGACACAGCTTAGCCAAATGTCTCCCACAAACACAGTGAATTCATGTTTGATTATCAGTCGTTCCTGATTGCAAAATACAAACAGTAAAAGAAAGAGTCGGAGAAATGAGTCTGTGCACACATTAGTTACCAGCAGAAGAATTGAGCAACAGGCCCAGAGAGGTGTGTGTTGTATTGTGTGGGAAGTGAGTAAGCATGAGTGGGTTGAGATGATGAAACTTCGTGACTCTGACCTTGGTGGAAGAACAGAGGTGTGTATATTTGTATAAGTGTGTTTGAGAACTGTGAGCCAACAACAAGCCAGACTTCCTCTGGTGAGTTTCATTCCTCAGAAAACAGAACAGCAGTAAATACAGTACATGCATGTTGGGTAATTATGACTGTTTTTCATATTAATCTTCCATCATTTAGTCTATAACGTGTGGGAAAATAGTGACAAATATCTTCAAAATAGCTTGTTTTGTCTGAGCAACAGTCCAAAACCCAAGGATATTTAATTTACAACAAAATAAAAGAGAGAAAAATTGAAAATCCTCACTTTTGAGCCAGAGATTGTTTGGCGTTTTTGCAAGGTAAATGAGCAAATGGTTGGATAATCTAGTAAAAGCATTACATAATTATTATATTCTACCTCTGTAATTGTGCTGTAGGACATAAATCCTGACATGTCAAATACAAAGAGAGGGAGTCACAATATTCTGATCAATTAATGGACAGTTACAAGGTGCTATAGCACACGATAATGAATTTTCTACAATCTGTTTCTGGGCTCACAGTTGTAAATATGCATTTATCTACAGACCTAATAATGAGCAGAGTTGTACATTGAGAACGTCACGTACACACACATGTACATACAAGCCTGTGGGGATTGCTCAACACTTAAAAACTCACTGCGTTTACTAAAATGACTTCATAAGATTAATGTTATGTTACAAAACTACAACAATCCTGAATCCAAAGACTTACATCATCAACTTTCATGTCAAAAAACAGCATCGTTAACAGTTTTTTAATGACACGGTTCAACTCCTAGGAAACCACAAAAATACTAAATATGATTTAAAGAAATTCAGCCAAAGAAAGCAATAGGAAACAAACAAAACTGTAGTAATGAAAACAAGGTTCACTCTACCGAACAGCCTCCATGAGTCAGATATGAAGCAACGGAAGAAGGAGCCAGTCACCATCAGTCACATCTGACAACTTCATTACTAAATGAGCCTCAATCTATACAGAGGCTGCTCAAACACCGCAAACAGATATTAATGCATGTGTTTACAACACTTTGTCAACTCTCTGTGAACATATATACACACATCCCACATATTAATATACTTTTATACTCCCCCAGTCTACAGTATGCCACATGCTACCATAATTATAAAACAGTTTTATATCTATGACTCACTTTATCCCAACATGACACCATCATAAAACAGTTTTATATCTATGCACGCCACATTCACAGTCAAGTCAACTTAATTTATACAGTCCAATATCACAAATTTGCCTCAGAGGGCTTTACAGTCTGTACATTATACGACACCCTCTGTCCTTTACGACCCTCACAGCGTATACGGAAACACGAAAATACAAAAACACAACACATAACAACAGCTATTGCATTTTTAGTCAGACAAGTAGCACGACTCTAGAGATGGAAATGTTGGTCCAGCAGTGTGAATCGAGTGAAATGTCTCAACATCTATTTAATTGATTGCTATGAAGTTTAGCAGAAACATTTGTGGTCCGCAGAGCATGCTGCCAACATGCTAATGATTAGCATATTCCATTAACAGGATTAAGGACAGGGTTTCCGCCAGTGTATAGCAAGCCCCCAGGAAGAGCGCCGGTCATCGATATGGACTTTTGTAGTGGCCAAATGGTGGTACTGCAACTTCCGTGTCAGTCACGTGATGCATTGGGCCCAAAAAGTGTTTTTCTCATAGACTTACAATGGGAAAGAGACATCTGTAACTCAGCGGATATTTTTTTTTGAGGTGAATCAACTTCCCAGTACGAACACTCTAATAGTCCTTATTTTTAAAGTTGTAGAAACGCACCAATAGCTGAATCCAGAGTTATTTCCCTTCCTCCGTTCATGTGAGTGAGACCCAGACCGAGGCCGTAGCGCAAGCCGCGACGATGGCGTGACGTTGGGACCCCTGTGACCAAGTCATGTGACCAAGCGGACGCTACTCCGCCAAGATCCGGGTACTTTTCCAGACAGAAGTCGAGCCATTTAGGCTTCGTGCGCCAATGAGCAACTCTCATAGGTATGACCGGGGCCAAGCCTCCAACACTGTATCCAGTTCTTTTAATTCAGCCATTTTTACATATAATTGCAGGATAAACACAGGTGTAATTGACCAAATTAAGGTTGGCCAGGGCCCTGGTAATGTGCATGCTGGCTAAAGCATGACTCGACAGCTTGCTTATAATCATCCTTTATTTTATACAAGGCGTTTTAGAACACCTTGTATAAAATACAAGGTGTCCATAGTTTTAGTACTCTTAGGCGTGTGAAAAAGTGAGCCCTAAATTACATAATGTGGTATCAGAGTACCACAGGTCGTTGCTGTGATACAATGGACACAATGAGGATGTCAAAGGCAGGTGTGTCTGTACGAGGCCTGATAATGGAAACAATACCTGTGAGATGTGTAGGTGTAATAATGACTATAATGTCGCTCTAGTCACCTCTCTGCAACAGTGGAAAATCCCATTAGAAAGAGAACACACACCCAAACACAAAAACACATATTCCCACATCAAGCTAACCAAAACAACAGATATCCAACCACCCTAATGTTCAAACCCACCACACACATCAACATAATGATCAGCCAGCACCGTCCAGAACCAGAACCCGCAGACATTCAAGGTTTCTAGTTGGAAAAGTGTGTGAGCTCAGTGTGGGATAGTTGCCCCATTTTAAGTCACATCATGAAACAACTAATGACACACAGGATGATGGTTATTTGGCACGCCAGTCTGTCAGTCTATACGCCGTCATTATGTGTAAGCCTAACATTATGAATGTTATGATGGGATGAGTGGGGTGTGAGGAATGCTGCAATAACACTGACTGTTTCACATTATTTTCGAGTCTGAATACATTGCCTACATGTAACAACAATGTTTATAAATTAGCAAAGTTTCTCCATTTTTATATCACAATAAAAGGACTAAAAGTCGTAACTTTAAAGTTCTGTGTTTTAAATTTTAATTAAAAATACCTCTATAAGATCGCCAGACCAATACTGAATTTTTGAGGCAGATATTTGAGACTTAAATGATGATAACACCCAATAAATAACGATAAACAAACTAGGGCTGTCAATGTTGATTATTTTTCTCATTTAATCACTCTATAATGGTTCTAATTGGTCTATAAAATACCATAAAATAGCAAATGATGCCCACCACACAAGCTAATACATTCAATAAAAGTCCAAGTCCAAGTGTATGCTGCCACCATGACAAAATAATAGTTGCTCAGTTTGTCATTATAAAAATATTTTTTTCTTGATTTTACAAGATATATTTAATATTATTCTAACATATTTTCTCATTAAATATTATTATTACTACTTTTTTGATAAAATTTCATTGGTTTTAAAGATGTACATTGGAAATTATTTATTTATTTTTTTTTAATTGCATAATTCAAAACAAACTGAAAAAATAAAAAACAAATTAAATTAAATTAATAAAATTATTACTAATAATGATTTTAAAGATGTGCATTAAAATATTTGTTTTTAATTTACGTAATTCAAAACAAAACTGAAAAAAATCAAATGAAAATGATCAATAATAATGATAATAATAAATACCCCCCCAATAAAAGAAAAAAAAAACGAATGATCAATATCATTATTATTATTTGATACCAAATGATTCATTTTTTATAAGAAACTTTTCTTGTTATAACAACATATCACTATATCTTGTCACAAAATCGACGGATCTTGTTAAAACAAACTTTTCTCGTTATAACGAGATAAGTTGGTATGTTGTTATGACATTATTTTTTTGTCGTGGTTGCAGAAAAACGCTGCTGTACAAGAAAAGCAAAAAAATCTTCACCTTAGAGAAGGCAAAATACTGTTTTTTTCGTTTTATTGAATCGATTACTAAAATGATTATCAAAATTGTTGCGATTGATTTGCTGTTGATGAATTGATTACATGACTAATTTTTTCAGCTGTAAAACAAACATTTTTCTCTACTGTATGTGTACTGATCCATCTGTGGTGGACAAACATTATAATGGAGACAATATACCTCAAACATATGTTTGACATTTCGGTACTGCAGTTTCTTGTTACTTATCGGCTGACATACACGATTATACACTTTATCTGAAGTGTGCAAATATCAGATGATATCTGTCCGTCTAACTCATAGGTCTACCTCTGATTAATAACATGTTGAATTAAGAAGGAAACGTTGCTCACACGTTCAAAACAACAAAGCATTTCCAAAAACCTCTTCCTCTCCAACCACAACACTGACTCTCACACCAGAAATCTTCTGAGAAGGTGGTCTTCAACACATCAACGCACACGTTCAGTAAACCTGTCTTGTTATTTATCATCATTAGACTCTCACTTTCTCCTCTGCACATCAAACAGAGCCAAACCGCCAAAGAGCGCTGTGGTTTGGTGATAATGGTCTGCTCGGAGAACACAGCCGGTCTAAACTGCTCCCAGATGAGCTTCTAAGTGAAGACTGGTATGTGACGGGATGCCTCACGGAGCATGAGACCAACCAACACAACACATGGTTCATTACTGATCATATAAACTCAGAGGAGGCTGGGCAGGAAGAACCACTCACTTTTATACAAGCACACTTAGATCATTACACATTGTCAGCAGCAAAAAACATTTAAACTTCTAGAAGGATAAAGGATGATCCACTGCTTTTACTAAACAACACCGAAATTATTCAGAAAAAGCATACTGTATTCTGTGGAATACATCTTTTCTATATCATGTTTTAGATACAGGGAAGTACGCAGATGCCAATCCTTGATTTTACCAATATAACGTAACTTAAGTAACGCTACTTCCGAAGTTATTTGAACTCAAACCATGATCTTTTCCTAAACCACCTAACCAAGTACTTTTGTTGCCTAAACCTCACCAAGTGGATCCATTCCTAAACCTAACTAAGTAGTTTTTGTCACATAACTTCCATACTTAAGTTACGCCACTTCCAGAGTTATTTTAACCCAAACCACAATCTTTTCCTAAACCTAACTAATTAGTTTTTGTCACGTAATTTCCGTACTTAAGTTACACCACTTCCGGAGTTATTTTAACCCAAACCACAATCTTTTCCTAAACCTAACTAATTAGTTTTTGTCACGTAATTTCCGTACTTAAGTTATGTCACTTCTGGTGTTATTTTAACCCAAACCACAATCTTTTCCTAAACCTAACTAAGAAGTTTTGTTACCGACGGAAGACGGAAGTTTACATTGAAAAGACCGGAACAGAAATTGACATGTGCGTCCCGTGTTGCTCGATATTCATAGGAAAATGCACAAAAAATGAGGAATAACTTTTTGTAAGATATCATGTGAACCGTTTTATGAGGATACATTGACGTAATATACTGTTATTAGCAGTACCGGCATATTTCTGCATTTGGAGGCTGTGAAGTCCTGCCATTTCAAGCAAATATATTCAAACTGTAGAGCAAAATAAAGAAAAACACCACTAATAGCATGACGAACTTAAGGAATGTCTGCTATTGCTGGTGAAAAAGTAAAAAATACAGTTCTTTAGTGCCCTTACAAGACAGGTTACGCCTCCCGTCTGGTGCCCTTTGACCTTGTAATATGATGCTACAGGTGGTCAGTTTCTCCACAGAGAGGTAAAGCGAAGAGGGGGAAGGAAAAGAGGAGGAGACGGGGGGAGGGTTTAGAAACCACTTGACCACCTGTTCACAGAGTACAGTACAGTAGAGAGTCTGTTTAAAGCAGCTGGTTGTGTGATTCATCAACACTGTCCACAAGACACACAAGGCCAGTAGGACTGTATAAATATAGACTATTATTGTAGTGCTGAAACGAATGGGTATTTTAAGTGGCTATTAATCTGTCTGACTGTATCGTTTGGTCTATAAAATGTCAGAAAATAGTGAGAAATACAAGGTGACCTGTTGAAATTGCTAGTTTTGTCCAAATTTAAAATGACATAAAACACAAAAGCAGCAGATTTTCACATTTGAGAAGCTGGAAGAAGTAAATGTTTGGCATTTGTGCTTGATAAAGGACAAAACTTTGATGATTAACTTTTTTATTTGACCATTCCAAAGGCATTATAGGCCAATATACTATATATTGAATGCATCCTTATAGATATACATCCTTTCCAACTTTCCCTTTTCCCCTCACACACACACATTAAAGTCCTGACAAACACCTCATACTCTCCATGACGCAGGTGCCTCTCAAAGGCAGATTTATCTTATTATACAACAGCCCAATGCTGTGTTACAGGAGGTGTGTGTGTGTGTGTGTGCGTGTGCGTGTGTTTCCAGGCATAAAAGCACTCCGGTTCTGTTTGAAGAGATAGCGAGGGCCGCGCAGTTGAGAACAATTCCACTTAATGTTTCCTTTGGAAAAGCAGAGCGAAGGAGAGACGGGAAAGGCTAAAAGAATCTCATAAAAAGCATTATGTAACCTGCAGACAGTCAACAGGGACACCAGCAACACACATGCAGACACATAACTGTGTTGGCTCAAGATTGACTGATATCATACAGTATGTGCAAAGTAATGAAGTAAACTTGTGTTTGATATTTGACATTCATTCTTTACTTTTTAGTTGATTCAATTTGATATCTACAGTTAAGTAAGTACAATGCAGAAGGCCCTTGTAAATCTTTATTCCCGTCAGTGTGTGTTAAAGCCAAGCAGCAACCTTTGGTCCTGAGAAATGAAGTCAACACGGAAGTGACTTTACAGCAGAAATAAACAGGTTTACAGCCTGGTACAAAAAACGGTTTTGGTCTCTATAGCTAATTTCCTCATTCTTGACAACTGTACAGCGGGTGAATATTTATATAATTCACCTGTTTAAATCATATCAAGGCTGAAAGTTAGGCATAATTTAGGGGCATGGCCACTTTGAGTGACAGGTGAGTGCCATCTCAGGTCGCTAGCTGGTAGCCGTCTGCTCTGCTGCGTCACCCAGCCCGACCGACTTTGCCGTCCACCAGTATGGCATAAGAGTTAAACCACAGCATGCCTTTTCTTAAAGGCTTTTTAACCAAAGTATAGCCAGGCTTCACCGCAACTTCTCATGTTGTAACCTAGATGCAAAACCCACTTTGTAGCAAACTGTGCAGATTAAATGTAAATTAAATTCCTGTCATAGTGTAAAAAAACTTCTGAAGCAGCTTTACGACCATCGATGGATGTCAGAGCAATGACGTTCTTCTGGGCAGGTTGAGGCAAAGTTCACCTACAGCTATAATATAGACTGACACCATTGTGAGGAAAGAGAAGGAGGAAAATGTTTCCATACAACACTGCAGGGATGTTTTGTCTTCATTTGCTAAATGTGTTCTTCAATAAAACTAAAACTACTTTGAGCAACCGGTTGATCAAGGTTCATGCAGTATAATCGGCCCTCATGGACATCGAGACAGAGAGAGATCTAACACTGACTGTGTTTATGGTTGGCATGGTAGTGTTGTGAGTCTAAACACTGTAAAGGTTGACTGAAAGGACTTTAAACACAACTGTAATTCACATAAAGACACATACACACAATGCTTGATCTACCAGACAACCAACCTGTGGCCTCTCACTGAGGAAGCTATAATCACAGACTAAAGACGGACTCTAGTTAAATCCTTTTTTGTTCCCATTGTTTCCAATAAACAGATGGACTGCACATTACGTGTTCTTTGAGGAAACTAAGAATACGTTTGAGACTTAATTTACAGGTTTTGGAAAGAGGTTCAATGTGTAGTGGGTCATGAGTTTAATCTGCATCAGTGGATGGGGCCTAACAGTCTTTATAAGGTCAAAGACGACC
The DNA here is from genome assembly GCF_015220745.1 of Sebastes umbrosus. NCBI lineage: Eukaryota > Metazoa > Chordata > Actinopteri > Perciformes > Sebastidae > Sebastes > Sebastes umbrosus. Next base: position 8,830,006 of record NC_051291.1, read on the forward strand.
AAGGACAACAACTCAAACTCACATTCGCAGGCTTATAGATACAGTATCAGACAGAAGGCTGCTGCCAAGACAGAACTGGAAATTCGATCTAATTGAACTCAGAAGATATTGGACAAAAAAGAGTCATAGATTGAATCAATGCCTCAAATCAGCAAGGTGCACTACTGAGAATCAGTATGGCTATAACAACAACCAGACCTGGGTGGCCTCGTTGGTGTTGAGAGAACAGGATGGAAAGCTGAGAACAGACAGGAAGTGACATAACAATGGAGGAGGAACCAGGATGAAGGGAGGAGAGAAGAGGATAGAGGATGCGGAGGGTGAGGTTGGACAGACAGAGGAAGGAAATCTAGAGGGAGAATGTGAGAAAGGGCAGATGTGGATTCAAAGTGTTCACGAGGTGTTTTAATCAAAATAAGTTTCCAGTTTTCCCTCTAAATTTATTAGATTAACATCAAAACTCTTTGCTTGATGTAGTCATAACCCAAGGACAAATGCAAACAGTGACAAGCTATAAACCTTGTGCAACAGGAGCTGAAACATAAACGACAAACACGCGATCAAAGCTCAAATTGTGTTTGAACAACAGTTTCAGTTGGCAGGTAAAAGAGCGTACAAAGTCTGCAGAGGTTTGCTCAAACAATAAGCTGGTTGGTGAGGTCATACAGTGGTTTACTGAGCAAGTGAAAGAAACAGAGGTTGTGATAAGATCTGAATCTGTCTACCACCGTGGCAGTCAGTCTGTCTATCAGTTACCCTTGGAGATAATAAACCATGAGGTCCTTTTCCCACAGCGACGGATAAGGAAGCTGGAAATCTTAGCTCAACAGTGGAGAATGACCTCACTTTAATGCGTGCAGAGATTACATAAATATGCCGTAAAAAAACTTATCAAGAAGCACACAGACTCACTGTAAATATGTCTAAAAACAAACAGAAGTGACATAATGGAAAACACCTGGAGAGGCTGCAGGTTGTAGTCAGGTAAACACTATAAATCTATCAGCTCTGGGAGGGACTTAGCGGTCAATAACCTCCCGTTATTACTCTACATTATGATGACAGTTGGCTTAAAGTCTTTTTAAAGCAAACAGCCTGCACTTCATTTCTTTTACTGGGAAAACTGGAGGAAATACCACTTCCTTTTTCCAGATTGACGCACGCAAAGTTCCTGTGATGGGCCAACATTAATGCTGTCATATAATACTGCAGCTAAGCTGATTTAAAAGGCGGTGATTCAACGTTTATGAGTGGTCGAGACTGATGCACTGAGAGAGTGACGGGGTTAATGCTTCATGATATAGCTCATACCATCAAACTGAACGTTTGAATTTAATCTGTTTTACATTAAGTGGTATATTGCATAGACTGTGCATATAAGATGTCGGTTTAGACTGAGATTCTTATAGGAATATGGACATGTTTTCCACATAAACATTTATTTCATTTCAAAAGAAGCTAAAGCTCTCAAATGGTAAATGTTGTCCAAACACTTAGTAGCCGTACACAAACTTTACATACATAAAATACTAGGGATGTACGATATATATATCAGGCCTGATAAATTATCGGACGATACTAGGAAATTTATATTATTATGTATTATTCCGATAATGAAATTATTGCAGATAAACGATCGGCTGACAATAAGAAGCCAAATTGCTTTCATTGACTTAACAAGCGCAGCATCTACACACTCAGATACAGCAGGAGGAAGAACAAGAACAAGAACAAGAACAAGAACAAGAACAAGAAGAGGAATGAGGGAGAACAAGATGAACAAGAAGAACAAGAAAAATAAGTTTGTAAACAAGGCTAGGATCATGACCAGGCATTCGATGCCAGTTTTATGAACTTGATACTCAGAGAAAAGAAACAAAAATACTGCAAGTGGAACATGGAAAACACCTTCATTTCCAAAGATTCAAGCTGCCAAAACAGTAATTTGCCACATGTGAGGAGGTGCTTTGGTTTCATTTTGGTAAAAAGGTAAAATAATTTGAAAAATATCTCCATCCTGTTGAATGTTTACTGTTTTAAACTTGTCACAGATTTTTTTATACCAGGCTGTAGACAAACTTCCTCCTTGCAACTATTTTTGCACACTTTTGAGTACTATCTGAGCTGCCATATTAGGAATACTATGCAAGTATATTGATGCATGCATAAACAGTGATTTAGACAGAGAGAACGAGTCCAAACTTCTCTTTTAGGAATCAATAAGTATAATTGAAGGTTTCGTAATGTGTCCCTGGTTTCTAAGAATCTGGAACAAGTTCCAGTTAAGGACATAGCTCTAGATACCCTACACTAGTATACTGTATATTAACTTATTCATGGTCAGTGGACACTGGTAAGTGAAGAACCAACTGCTGACAGCCATCCATTGCACAGGCACAACACAAGCACTGTCAGAGCAAACTACATTAAATGTTCTGTACAGAAAACCACAGCTGCACACGGCCAACACACACTGCGATTATTGATGGTACTACTGTAAAAACATATGGACTTTATTCAACTGTGCACTGGAATAATTTAAATGCAGAGTTTCTCAAAGTCAGGACCCCATGTGGATGAATATTTTTGAGGTAAAAATAAACCAAACCGCTTTGAAATACAGTATAAACATAATTTCTATTATCTAGTTTGAGCTGTCTTGGAACTCATAAGAACATAATGAATATTCAGCCCAGTCGCACAGCAGTTGGTGAAATAGTCACGAAAGTTAATGTATTGATTCGTGTACACAAATGTCATATTTTTTTCATGATGGTCTGCACGAAATCAATCCTTATCTAATCCACGTAATTGCGAAACAGGAAGTATAAAGAGTGGCGAACGCCTCATAGGGATGAGGTCTGCTGTTCGCGCCCCGTGTGAAATCACAAGTTAAAGATTTATTTGTCATGTAACTTCTGTACTTAAGGTACAGCACTTCCAGAGTTATTTAAACCCAAACCGCAATCTTTTCCTAAACCTAAGTAGTTTTATTTTGAAAAGACTGGAGCGGAAATTGAAACCTGTTACTGGACTTGCGTAGAAAAAAGCCTGAAAAATACGAAAGTCATGCTGAGCATCACGAAAAAAAGGGAAACTCGTGTCGATGTACACGAATCAAATAGATTAAATTTCGTTACTATTTCACAAACTACTGCGAGACTGCTCTCAACTTAATACCATACTCCATATAAAAACATTGTCGTGGTAATAATTTCTGCGTTAATTTTCTTAATTGAAGTTATTTATTTTCAATCCACATGTTGTGACACTTAAACTGGAAACTCTAAATAGGTGTAAAATAGAGTATGTGTGTGTTTGTCTCTAAAATAACACCAGTGATCTGTCAAATGTGTATTCCCTACTTTGTCCCAGTGCATGCTGCCAGACACCCTGAACAAGCCTTAATATTGATGCATGACTGGAGGGATATTTGTCTATTTATGTCGTTATGTAAAGCACTTTCTAAAATAAGTGCTATATGAGAAAAATTGCATTATTGTTGTTGTTAAAAATAAGACTAATTCAGTGTCAGTGGAAGTGGAAGCAACATGGCTATGAGCTCCAAACATCATGTCTGAAAGATGATGAATACAGTAAGCCTTCAGTCTGCCAGCATGATTTGAATTGAAGATGAGCTGCTTTAGCTGTCCAGTGTGTGTGTGTGTTTGTGTGTTTGTGTGTTTGTGTGTGTGTGCTGGGGGTTGGGTGGGATTACCCTTTATTTCATGAGACACACAGACCCACTGGTCAGCGTGACATTTCCCGACAGAAACACCATTCACACATTTAGAAGGTGGATGAGTGGGCGAGCGGGGGCAAGAATGTGTCTGCGTGTTGGTAGGGAACGACGGGTATAAACCCGGCTTCAGTCACCACTGAAACACTGTATGAGTGTGTATGTGCGTGTGCGTGTGTAGGATATGGAGATAAATCCTCTTCTGGCCAGTCTGCTACATCTCATTTCCATGTTTGACCATCCACAATCAGTCTGTCTGCCTTGTGTCTGTCTCTGTTTGTCCTCCGTCTCTCTCTGTTTACACTCCAGCTTATTAAACTTCACTTTCACATACAGTAAGACATACTAGGACTACAGCCTGGTAACATAATGAGAAATGTCTCCTCTCTCCTGGGAGACTCTGTAATTAAAGACCCTTTTTCTGGTCAAAAATAATGGCAATGTGTTGCCAGAGTGCTGGTGTTAAGGCCCTGACACACCAAGCTGATCGGCATAATCAACAGATAATGGAAATCGTATTACTTGCAGCCCTGATCTCAACATTGCGTTGCCTCTAATTAACGATGTCTTGCAATTGAATGCAATGTGCATAAAAGCAAAAGAAAGTTGTGTCTTCTTCCATCTTGGACATCTTTAAATGACCACTAGTCACAGTGGAGTATACTGGTGTTTGCTGACACAACAATTTCAGTTTCATTTCCTGCCAGCTTTACTACAGTTACCATTTCCTAACTGTAGCCAACTCCGGTAGGTAATCCATTACTGTAGTAGAAGTACAACTCCGTGGCAAACATAAATACACATGGACTCTCACGATAACCTCGCAATTTTCCGATAGTAAACCAGTAATTTCATACAGCAGTCCCACACGTTTTTCCCAAAGGACACGTCTCTTCTCTAGTTGTAATTACTGCTGGCATGTTGGGAAACCACCATACAGGAGCCAGGGTCCCATTTCAGGTCCGGAGCCACAGCTTAAACCACCACAGGTCACGACCTCTCTCTTGCAGCACTGTATGGACCACATTGTGCATCCACTCCACACACACTGCCGTGAGGAATGAGGACCTGTGTTAAAGGGCCCGTTATGGAAAAGTGAAGGGTCATGCATTGCTGCAGAATTTGCAAGCAATCCACACACACACACACACGAAGTGGGCAGAAAAGAAGAAGAATAGCTTGATTCTGTTACAGTATGCTGAGTATTGCAAGCGTGGAACAAACCAGCTGTGTTTGCACGACTGTCTGAGACACTGAGTATGTGTGTGAGTGCATGTACAAGTAGATCAGTGTGAGTGAGAGCCACTTGAAGACTGTAGAAGGCCGGTATTTAGTCAAAGACCTGAAGAGTGACCTAATTTTTTAGATAAAGCTGCATGTTTTGACTCAATCCAATACCCAGTCTAGACGTAATTCTCTCCGTCTGCAGGCAAAGAAAGCATGATTTTATATAGGCTTGTTTAAACTCTGGTTTGAGGCCAAATTGGGTCACAAGGTTGGGGTTGTGGTGGACTCATGTGAGTCTCTGGAGGTAATAACCACTGGCCTGCTGATCAAAGTCTCCAATTTCTGTATTTTAAGATGTTTTGTTGTTGATTCATCCATTTAAATCTTAATATTAAGCCCCCCATAACTGATCTGCAACAGACACTTATTGTCAAATGCAATGCTAATCCTAGCAACTGTCAAAAGGGGATTAACTGGTTGTTGTGCAAATATTCCTATAATTTGCCCCCAACACTTGCCTAACAATTCTGTTGATTTGAGGTTTCCTACTTGATAGGCAAGCAAATGTCAGAGGTAAAACAAAAAAATACAACTTTACAAATCCTTAGGGTCCTTTGCTAAATTCGGCATGGAGAACATCACCAGAAAATTATTTTTCAACTAGCTCTACCAACCTGCATGTTTGATTTTGCAGGTTGAAGGTAACAGCACACAACAGGTGAACCAACACTAAAAGTGCTCATTTAACCAAAATGGGTGCGTTTTTTTAAAACCAAATGTATGCCGAATTCAAGTATGACCACTAAACAAGAGAAAATGGGCTTTAGTTAATCTCTATATCATATGTGCTTTTGTTAGGAAGCTAATGAATATTGATTTAGCAGATTTTTGAATGGAGTTCTGAGAGACGCCCCCTTCTGATGGCGAAGGTAACAGGACACAACAGGTGAACCAACACTAAAAGTGCTAATTTAATCAAAATGGGTGCATTTTTTTTAAACTAAATGTATGCCGAATTCAAGTACGACTACTAAACATGAGAAAATGTGCTTCAGTTAGTTTCTATCTCATATGTGCTTTTGCTAGTAAGCTAATTAATATTGAATTAACAGATTTTTCAATGGAGTTCTGCAGGACGCCCCTTTCTGATTGACACAACTTGACTTTTAGAGTTGTTCTACTTGTCTAAAAGACACAAACAGCTTACAGGAAGGTTGTCTTTGAAAGAAGCAATGTGTTTACCTTGCTCACTGTGACTTTTCCTGAAGGTTTTTTGAAGAAAGAGGTCCTGGCGGTGAAAAAGTACTCTTCTGAGTCCTCCTCCAAGCTACTGTAGCCACTGCTCATCGTGCTATTCCACGTCATTTGCAAGAAAAACCCCTCGAGTCAAATTCGGCCACATCCAAGCCCCCGATAGTGAACAGGTTTTAGCTTGAAACGACCTCCAAACCAAGCTACCTCCGTGTGTCTGAGCTCGCATTAGTCGCTGTTTGCTCAGTGTGGGACCTCCTTCCTCTTCTCCTAAACACTCGCTTTACTCCACCGGTATGGCACCAAAACTCATTTAAACGTTTCCATTTTACTCAAGTAAACAAACCGATCCGTTGTTAACGCCACCTTTATGAAAACTCTTCAATTTCGAGACAAATAACGAAGGAAATCCCACTTAAAACTCCGGTTAAACGACGCCTATCCCTGTTCACTGCTACTGTTGAACGTATGTATGGTCTTAACTTCTCTGCTGTGTGACAGCCAGCACAGGCTACAGTAAGGCCCCGCCCACTACGAGCAGCTCAACCAATCAGATGTATGACACTTAATGACGCCACGCCCCAATGCAACTCGACAGCCAATCAGCGCTCTCATGGCAGATTTGAGTGGTTTATGTTGATTAATGAGGATTAAAAATTGTGAAATAAATAATTTGTTTTAGTTATCTTGAATAACATATATATTTATTTTTTTCTTTCTCAACAGTATTTTGTGCCTGTTTTCTTAACCTTAATTAATATTCTCTTTCTTTTTCTGTAAATTGTGAACTCTTTGTATTACTTGTATTATTGCTATTATTATTATTATTATTATTATTACTAGTACTACTACTACTAATACCAATACTATCATTATTATTATTATCTTTGTATTGCTTGTATTATTATTATTATTATTATTATTATTATTATTATAAAAATAATTATAAAAATAAAAATAAAAATAATTATAATAAACACTGAAAGAAAAAAATAAAGAGGCTGGATAGTTTTGGTTGTTTTTATGTGATTTTTTTATCATGCAGATTAAAAGTTTCTCAACTCTAACGTGTGTAATATTTATTTAATATTCTATATATTTAATATTTTTTTATCCCAAGTAGATTTTTACATCAGTAATTTTCATTCTCACCAGTAAACTTTCAGCAAAGCAAAGGACTTCTACTCAAGCATATTGTATTGTTTTTATTGTATTGAATATCTATCAACATATATTTATGTTTATGTTGTATATGCTTTCTTTTTTTTCTTTCTCCACAGTATGCTAATATTTTGTGCCTGTTTTTTTTAACCTCAATTGTTGTTCTTTTTCTTTTTCTGTAAACTGTAAACTCTTTGCATTACTTCTATTATTATTATAATTATTATAATTATAATTATTTTATTATTAAACAGTGAGAGAAAAAAATAAAGGGTATGAGTGGTTTTAGTTGTTTTTATGTGATTTTTATTATGCAAATTAAAAGTTTCTCAACTCTTACATGTGTATTATTTGTTTCTTGACATTCTGACATTTGTTTTTACATCAGTAATTTTCCTTTTCATCAGTAAACTTTCAGCAAAGTAACGGATTTCTATTCAAGCATATTGTATTGTTTTAGTGGTCAGTTGTACTCAATAGTAAAACCACTTTCCAGCCTGTAAATCTAGGTCATTAAATTCTCCCTTCTATTGTTTTGCCTCATAAACAACACAACAGTACACAATACCAGATGAAAACAGACCAGAAAAAGCATGAAAGTTCATTCTTTAACTTGTATTTTGGCGAAACAATGCCAACACAGTCCATTTCAACAACATAACACATTTTTTATGAGCAGATGGAGCTTGCTCAGTTCAATCATGGAGGTGGACTGAGATCAATCCATGATTTTTGGCATGTCAACGATGAATAAAGATGGTGTGATACGACTGAAAGCTCCGAGGTCCAACTTTTACACCAGATTTATCCGCATTACAGCATATTTCCATGAATGCTGAGCACACAGAGATTCAAGTTTGCAGTTTTTCTGCACTTTCTGCTGACATTTGAAGCGCCCAGAGGCAAAATGAGAGGCGTGGAGTCGCCCTCAAACCTCAGGAAATTCAAAACAAAGCTTGAAAAACCACAGACAAGAATACATTTAGCCACATTCCTAAAAATAAAAGGTCAAAGGTCAGTTACAGAGCAGCAGCACAATGTAAAACAGTAGTGTCTTACCTCGATCAACAGGCAACAAACTAACGCTAACTTTCTGAGCTTTTTCCTCTGCAACATGCTTTTCCTGCCACTGCTTGCATCAAGTAAACTAAAAATACTGACACCAAAGGGATTTAATAGCTACTGCTGGACTGACGCATTTTGTGTTTAATTGCTAAGGCCAATGTGTGCACCCTTTTCATTGGGTGGAACAGACCTTTTAATTTCCAGGAGGTCTTAATGCTGCTGGTGGTCGGTGGGAGGTTGATTGCATACATCTTTTTTAAATTTTAACTGGTGAATAATGTGACTTTTTTCATTCTTTAATAGTCTCTACCTGCAGTGAATGTTTTAATGAGCACATAAGCGCTCCCATCTAAAGGAGGCTAATTAGGAGTTAGCTGCAGCCTCCAGGGTGTTTGTTAATGGTCGGTTTGTTTTGTCTCCACAAATGTCCACTCTAATTCACTAGATGAACCTGAAATGAGGCCTCAGGCAAGAAGAAGCAACTAATGCCACACCCAACAAAAGTATCAAGATAGAAACCAACAGATAATACAGTTAAAACAATGATTGGATGATATTATCATACAATACTGTAAAAAACAAGGCTTTAAATCTCTTGATCTGGGATGTTTTTGGGGTCATGTTTGCTCTGGACAATGGGAGGCTCTGGATGAAATCAGCCAAACCCAAAATGAGAAGTCTCAATGTGGTTTGGTTTTACCATACGGCATGGGTTTTAGTTAACTTTTTATAGAGGAAGACTAGCTACTTTTGTAGCAAGACATGGTGAGTAATATGCAAAAGTTAGGCTGTCAGGGTGACGCAGGCAGTTTATAAAACAACAAAAAACAACTCTCCATTTGATATTCTTAAATTTTAGCCATGATACCTACATGGTTAAAAAAGTGGTCTACTACTTTGGACCTGACTGAAATATTTCAACAACTATTGGATGGATTGCCTTGAAATTTGGTTCACACATTCATGTTACTCTCAGGTTGAATCGTAATAACTTTGGTGATCCCCTGATTTTTCATCTAGCACCATCATCTGGTCAAAGTTTTAATTTGTCCAACACTTTTTTATGACCAAATACAATAGACTGTATATAAGAAGTGGACATAGTCACCATGACGTCACCGATTGGTTTGTGGACTGCTGTTTTGAAGCCTTGAGTTTGGCATTTTGGCCGTCGCCGTCTTGTTTTTTTGCAACTGAACGCTGAATAAGACATTTTCAGGCGACCAAAATGTTCTAATTAACTTTCATGAACTGAAAACACTGTGAAAGGGTTAAAGTTCTAAGACGAAAACATGGACAACTCCCAGACCGGACAACGCCATGGTAGCGACCTGTCAATCACAAGGTAGCCGCGCCCTAAAGCATTACCTGCTTTATGGTCTATTTGACTCTAAATGGGACCATAATTTACTAAATGAACATCATGCTGTATTGAAGAAGACTTGAAACTAGCGATTTGAGACCATAAACTCATGTTTACAATGTTTACTGAGGTAATAAATCAAGAGAGAAGGAGGCTCATTTTCTCATAGACTTCTATACAGTCAGACTTATTTATGCAACCAGAGGAGTCACCCCCTGCTGGTTATTAGAAAGAATGACAGTTTAAGGCACTTCTGCATTGGCTTCACTTTTCAGACCCGGAGGTTGCCCACTGCTTTTTACTCATTAATATCAACAACACCTGCTTTGACTTTTGTCAATGTGTTTCTAATAAGGTTTAATATGACCGTCTCCAACTTTCTCATACAGAAATGTACATATTTTCAGCATTTGCTGCCGTCATACAGCATCGTAAAACATAAATAAGAAATAAAAAGCATACCTAACCCTGTAATACAGCATGTTCAGTAGAGCAGCAACCTGCTGAGTTTATGTGGTCGTAAAATGGATCAGAGTTTAATCATGTTTTCGGCGGGGTGTGTTAAGTCTCTTATATATCGGCCCTCCACGGGCCAACAACTGTAAACTATTACTGAGCTCAGAGACAATTAAATGTGTAAGAGGTGGTGCACCTTCTGTTTCCAGCTACTTCCAGGACCTCCTTCCTACTACATGCAGGGTTAAAGATTTTTAACATTATATATTTAATAGCCCACCCAGCTGCAAATAAAGGGCCAAAAAGCATCAGCTTCAGGTTCAGCTGCAGGGTGAAATCTACGCTACATCTGCACCAAATCATGCCGAACCCATACACACGCACACACACACATGCAGCAGCACTAGGAACAACTAGTGGACAAGCTTGGAGATTTTTAGACAGACAGGCTCTAATTTAAAACCAGCAGGGTTAGAAAAGAGACCAAAAATAAATATGGCACATCTAAGGGCAGCCAAACCACCATCATGCCCTTTAAAGTACTGCAGAGATCCATCCAAAACACACAGATAAGACGCCACCATATTGTCTCTGCAGCAGGAGGGCAGAGACACTAATACACATGCTGATGCTTTTTTGAGTTTTTATGATTGTCATTTTAACCAAAACAGAAATGATTTGCATTCTTTAAACCTCCTCTGCCGTTTCACTGTAGGTTATATCTTATTTTTGGCCACTATCAGACAGTAAAATTGTGCCTCAAAGCTGATACCAATGCTGCTTTGCTCTGACTGAAGCTGTCAAAAATCAATGAACATGTATTTTGTACTTATAATCATCTATTTTTAAATGCATACATTATTAATCCTATAGAAACTGTAAATATTACTTGAGAGATTTGCATATTATAGTTTGTAAAAGCCTTTAACACAGTATTTAGGCTATAGAGATATCGTAAGATATCCTACGAAGAAGACGTTGCATTATTACATATAAACAGCTCTGAAGACACAATTCATATTGAATTATTTGTTTCTATTCGCAAACTGATTAATGTGCTGATCATATCCATAACGTTAGTTGTATGTAGACACAGTTTAAAAGGCATACAGTGAACACATACAGTATATGAACTCTAGTGTCCTGGTTATATTTGTTTTTTTTGGGGGGTATCCCAGTTACGTGTTACACACATGTAAACATCATAAACAGTATATATATATATATATATATATATATATATATATATATATATACACATGGAGATGACTGGGTTGGAGCGTGTGAAATGAGCTCTGCAGGTTTCACTCTCTGGTGTTAATCTGCTGTCCGGTCTCTTTGGCTCGGAGCCGGTCTGGTTAAACATTACTCAGATTCCAGTGAGGGCAGCAGCTCCGACAGTAACTAACACGCTCACACTCTACTGTAACTCTGGAGGCACAAAGAGCTCAAACAGCAGGGAAGATTCAAAGAGTAAAACTTTCCCATGGCACCAACCTACACACAGATATGTGTATAAATATAAATATATCATATCATGCAACTGCTGAATTAGGGTACTTGCACCTTTTTTGGTCCGATTCAGACACTTATTTCAGAGATCATTTGCAACAATAAAGATATAAAGAACAGTAATGTGACTAAGGAGTCATAAGAATGAATGAGATATATGCTAAATTCTGAGTTATAGCTACTGAGTAAGAGATATGTAGAAGGAGAGACGTTGTGGTAGAGGAATGTGGTCTGGTGGTTTCGGTGAGATGGATCATCGTAGTTATACATTACATACATTCCAGAGGCGGGGCAGGTCTGAGGGTTTCCTACAAAAAAACTAAGGGCAAATGGTCACTGCTGACTTATGTTAGCTATTCTCCCAGAGATTTTACCTAAAAATGATTCTTCGCACTTAAAAACGACCAATGTGACACATTCTTTGGACTGTATAGGCCCCCTGCGAACTAATTATTTCAGTTATTTATTTAAAAATTAGCAATTAAGTTGGTTACATGTCCAGAATAAAACAAGTAACTCCTGTGAGTCTCTGCAGGAGGACTGTTTCATTATGTTGTCAGTATCAGACACAATAAGACACTATAAAGGATAAAAATAAAGATTTTCTTCATTAAATTAAATATATAAATCACTTGATGGTCCTTTAAATGAATCCCAAACCTCTGGATTTTGTCCGAATGACTCTAGAAAAAGTAATGTACAGATGATTAATGTCTTAGTACTTAGCAATCAAAATCATGACTGCATTTTGGTGCACCATCTAAAAGTATTTAATTAGTTTCATGGAAGTGTTTTAGTCTCCTGTGAAGTCTATTTTTACTCCCTCCTGGTGTGTACCTGCAGCTGAACGTCTGGTTAAACATTAATCCAGTTTCAAAGCAGCAACAAGCTCCAACAGACCTCTGATCCACCTGATATCTACATGAATCCTGGGTGGTGATGAGACAGTGAGAAACATCAAAGCATCAAAATCCAGGTGTAAAGATGAATTAAAGCTTCATCTTTTACCATCCATTGAAGTCATGTTGTTATTTTTCTATTTAGACACATTTATGAATGAATTTCCATGAGATTAAAGTCAACAGTTAATAAGGATGTTTTATTTTCTCTCTATACTCGTCATCTAAAGACATTATTCATTTTTAAATGAGTCATTCTGCATAATAAGTACTTTTACTTTTGGTACTTTAAGTATATTTTGATGCTTTTGTAATTTTATTTAAGTACAATTTTGAATGCAGGACTTTTACTTGTAACAGAGTATTTCTACGCTGTGGTATTGGTACTGATGAGTACTTCTTCTACTGTTCATTGACGTAAAAAACAAACTGTGGGCTTGTTGAACCGTTGCACCACTACTTCATGTATAAAATCAGCGTTATGGCTTCATATAATATAGAAATATCATTTATTACTATCAATCAATCATTCAGTCTATCTATTTATATGTTTTAGAGTTCAAACATGTTGTAAATGGTTATGTTTTCTTCTATTTCTTTACATTTAATGTACAGTTTTGGCTGTACTGTATGTGTAAAGTGACTGTGGCTAAGTTAAGGTAAAGTTGTTGGGAGTGCGGAGGGTGAGAAGTCACGCTATGTGAGAGGTTAGGCGAAAGATCAAAGGTCAAACTTTGAGGAATGTGTCATATTTAGAAAACTAAGAACGACAGAAACAGACAGAAGAGACGGCGAGAGAAAGAGAGAGAGGGGTGTTAACAGTTTCCCCCTCAGGCGAAGATGACCTCACTGAGCAAAGATGCTGTCACCTTGTGCAGGTAAGTGTGTTGTTTGTGCACGGGACCAGGTGTGGGTTTATAGGTGGGGTGTGTTTCTTTGTATTCTGCAGATGGGTGTGAGTCTGTTCTCTAATTTAAAGGCAGTAGAGATAGTGGTGGTGGGTGGGTGGGTGTTTTAAATCTACTTTAAACATGGGAACCAACAGTGATTATTTCTTTAGTGGGATGTCAGTTTTACAGCTCAGCAAGGAGCTTTTTCTGGTGGTATTTACCCTAAAATGTGAATTCAAATGATAGGAAAGTGCTTTACAGCAGTGTTTCCTAAACTTTTTTTCTGGGGACCAACTTTTTAAAATGACAAACCAAGAGGGCCGGAACCACTGCAAAAAAAACTGCAAGTGAAAGTCTGCTACAGATGCTTAATGATTGCCAAAAGGTGCTTTGGTGCATCAAGGCCTCTTTAAGTTTTCAAGTTAGGGTGATTTATCAACTTTCTGACTGGTCTGGGAACACTCAGACTAATAATATACAGGAGAGAATAAAGCCTGAAGGTGGGAACATCACACGCATGCCTTGAAATGCTAAGCAGAAGACAGGAAACAGCCGGAGATGGTCTTGCAGCAGCAGCAGCGTGGGGCCCAGGTAGTCACACCTGTGAGGATGAGTGTGTGGGTCTTTTGTTTTGGTGCTACAGGTGTTATATATCCAACCTGAGCTCCACGTTGCCTCAGGGGATGTAAACCTGATCCACAAATTACATGAAAGCAGTTGTGTTCATGCAGATTTTTACCATGTGCAGGTTCATTTTGGGATTTCAGATAGTGATGTAGAGTATTTTGAGTGTGTCCCAGCATCCTGTGTCCCCCCCCCCCATCACCAGGTGGCCCACTGTTTCATCCAGACAGACAAAACACTGAGTGATCAAAGAGCAGAGGAATGCCGTCTGAGGATCACACGCTGCCTCGCCGTATCACATAATCACAGACAGACAGCGAGAGCACGGATTCAACCAACGCAGCCCTGAAGGGTCACACTGCAGCTGCATGGAGGAGCAGAGTTACACCTCTATTGATGGTTAATGTGGGAGTGGTGGTTGAGGGACGAGCAGCATTAAAAGGAGCTACAAGGTGTGGACTTTTTCAGACTATATTTATCGTGATAACTTTAATTAGTCAGTTTAAATCCTCCCACAAAAAACACAGATGTTACCAGAAAACAAACATTTAGCACATGTTTAAAAGCATCAGTGGTGGAAGAAGTATTCAGATCTTTTATTTCAGTAAAAGCACCAATTTACTACAGATATTCAAAGTCCTCAGAGGATGAACCCTAACTTTTTATTTAGTAACTATTTAGCAAGTTTTAGACTATAGAGTTTTGTTCCACATTCACATCTAACTTTGCTATATATTTGAATGAATATCACAATCATAAATAGTTTTGCATTTCTGCAGCCAGGCTCTCTGAGATATAGCAGGAGGCTATAAATAGAGATAGTGAGAGGGAAACTACAGCGGTGTAGCCTGTAAACTGATGCCGCCCACTGTGATAAGCTGGCTAAAGACAAACAATAAAGAGACCAACTGTGTGCTCATATCGAGCCCCTGTATGCATGCACAGTACAGTCCAAGACAGCAGGAAATGTGACTGAATCCACCCCTGACGGGGAGGTGCTAAAGGTTAAATTCAACCTTTTTATATCCTGCTCAAAGAGCGCATTATAGTCGTATTTTCAAACGGATGGGAGTTTTGCGAGCTCGAGGTCATTTGGAGGAAATTGCCCTTTCAGAAAATAATAATAATACTCTTTCTGCTGAATTAAATTACTCAAAATCCAACAGGATGAGGGGAAGCAGCTGGTCTGGACTCAACACACAGTTGAGAGGAACACACACGTACACACACAGTTTAATTCAATTCAAAGAGATTTATTGGCGTGATAACATTTTCTACCCTGCCAACACAATCTCTCTCCCTCGGCCGAAAAAAAAATCCAACATGAGCAGACTAGAGCCAACGGTGCGGGACACACCTCAAAAACCAGTCCGACAGCCGACCATTGGCTTGGCATGTCAGGGCCTTTAGTTAGGTTTAGGAAAAAACATCATTGTTGGGCTAAAAATAAGTACGTAAACTAAGTTAAATTATGGAAACAACATAACATAAGTATGGAAAACAAGTCACAAACATCACTAAAAACATGTCACTAATGTAACTTACAAAGCAAAACACTGGTCTCGCACTCCCCCGCCCGCCATAAGCAGTCTTTTTATTCTGTCACTAGCTCATGACACGCCATAAGCAAGGACGGCGTTCTCATTACACGCTTTTGCCTTGTGCATTATCATGTCATTCACACGCCTTTTCTTGCTCTGTTTGTTGTTTCAATCTGAGGTCTGTCAGCGTGCATTCAGCCAACGGCGTATCGGTGTATTTCATTTTGCTGACAGTCAGGTCAGTGTGTCTCTGCTCCGTTTGAGCTGTATGTATGAATAGTGAATTGTGTCATTTATAGTGAGCTTTTACCTCAACCGGTTGGTATCTGAGACTGAGATTGTTCGCCTGGATAAGGACAGGATCCAAGATAAGAGCAAACACACACACACACACACACACACACACAGAGGAGTCCTGTAGCGTCCCACCCTGATACAGATCTGTGTTTTCCTTTGAACCGCCAGCAGAAAAACTACCTAGAATTTTCTTTTGCCGAGTTCATTTTACCTCCTGATACACGGCTTCTAACTCCTGCACACCTGCATTAAATTAAACTGGGTTTTATTTTGTGATGAGTTTCATAAATGTGGCCACAGACCTGCAGACCTACAGATAAACACATCCTTTCCTGTGTTAATTCACACTGAGCTGACATTTTCCACTGACAATTGAGGTTTTGGAAAAATAATCTTCCAGTGGTTGAAATGTGAAAACACCGGTCTCATGTTGTAGAGTGGATGAAGAAATCCGGGCTTTAAAAATTCTGCTGTTAACAGATATTTTTGAGCATTTTTACATAGAAGCACACGCGAATACAAGAGCAGGTTTTACAGGGTTATCTCGATAACTTTTACCCCCAGAATCACCTCAAATGAAACATGAAACATGTACTGATGTCAAAGAGCTGCTCTGGCTTTGAACCCAGTAAAGTTGCTTCTTGAAACCAGCACCTGTTGTTGCCACTCACCTGTATTTAAAGTGATAGTTTGGGTGGTTTGAAGTGGGGTTGTATGAGGTACTTATCCATAGTCAGTTTATTACCTACAGAATCCACAAAAAAAAATCAGTATCAGTTTAAGTGTACGTTTACCTTCTATGTAAGTCTATGTTTCCAACAGGGAACTGAAGCGGTTATCTATGCTCCCTTCACAGCCACCAGACTCCATTGAAAAAAACAGTAATTTTACCTCGCAGAACACAGGAGTTGCTGGTCTACCGCTGCCTCGATCAGTTAGTTTGCTTGTGTTATTGTGTGACTTTGGTGTTTTAAACCTTTAGTTCGGATTCTCCAAAGTCACATAATAACACAAACAAACTAACCAATTGAGGTAGCGGTAGACCAGCAACCCCCGTGTTCTGCGAGATAAAATTACAGTTTTTCCCAATGGAGTCTGGTGGGTTTGATGAGAGCATGAATGGATAAAACGGCTCTAGTTCCCTTTTGAAAAGGACTGTCTAACGGCAAGGTAAAGCAGTGGTAAATTTGGATAAGTAGCTCATACAACCCCACTTCAAAACACCCAAACTATCCCTTTAGTGTTTATTTTGTCACATGACAACACGAACATAAAATAACGATTTGATCACCTTTGTTATTATTGCTTCAACATGCACATTCTTTCCACAGAAAAAAAGGTATAAAAGACAGATATGAATCATAAACCTGCTAAACATAAATGCAACACAACAGAAACTGTCCCACAAGGACTCCTCAGAGGCGACGCGAGGCTCAGCTGGCTGTTAGCTGCTCTGTTGGCCATGTTGGGACATGTCAGGAGCCAAAAAATGAAGGAAATCAATGGGGCTCGTCTGCTGGTGGGTCTCTAAGCCGTCGGCTGGTGTCCTGTTTCTGCAACAGGCAGCTGATGATGGGGGAGCTTTTGTCTGTCAGACCCGCATCTGACCGCGGAGTTAATCCTTCACAATCCACGAAGATTACAGTGTTATTCTGGCTGCTATAATTCAGCTCACTGTTACAGCTTTTGACTCTCTTTGTCTCTCATTGTGTGTTTTTTTTGACAATGCAGATGGATGAAATTATAAGAAACTCATCAAATATTTCTGTAGCTGCAGGTTTTGTGACACCACCATGCGTCTTTGGCCTTGGAAAGAAGCTGTAAATGCCAGTTTTGTCTGAGGCTTTGAGGCCATAAATCTTTGTGGTTGTCTGATGTTCATGCAGCGACATAAAAACTCTGCTCCTCTTTGCAGCCCGTCTGTGTTTGACATGTGTTATTGTGATTTTGGCTATTGTTTTTCTTACCACTTTGGAACATTTTTCCTCTTGAACACTGTTTTCTTTCTCCGTGGTTTTAAAGTTATTGAACACTGTTTGCAACCCGGTCTCACGGGAAGGCGATTAAATAGCACAATATTACATTCTACGTGTCATGAGTACGCATTTTAACCTTTTCACGTGTCATTTGTACGCCATGCAAACGTCCGCAGTTAGGTTCAGGCAACAAAACATCGTAGTTAGGAAGGAAAATTTCATGGTAGGGCTTAAAATAAGTACGTAAACTAAGTTAAACACATACGGAAACAACGTAACATAAGTATGGAAAACATGTCACGTCGTAGGAAAGTGCACGAAAAATAAGGAATAACTTTTCGTAAGATATCATACGAACCGTAATATTAGGTTGAGTATTTAACCTATTTGGGTCTCCAAAACTTCATGTTTATGTTGAGTTGAGTGAATAATTTAAACCCAAGACACTACGTTTTTTTGGCTGTATTGATTGATTTTCTACACATCCAGCAGACAAAAAGCAACATTAGTGTTCATTTAGAGTTTTGTTTTTGTCCAACCGACCAATATAAGTCCAATATTCCCTCTCTTTTAGCTCTGTTTTTGGTCTCCACCAACTCTTGAAGGAAATATCTGGCTCTTTCGTTGCTAAATGCTCCACTATGTTCACCAGCCAGTTGCTAACTTGATCTGTCTGCTGTTTGGTGCTGAGCAGGTAGTTTATAGTGAGTTTATGAGAGCTTTTTCACTGAAAACAACGCTATGAGAGCAGTGAGAATGAACCTAAACAGCAGCTACAATTGCGCAAAAATTAAAATAACGAGCTGAAAGGAGCTAAAAAACTCCATAGAGACGAGGGAAACTGGTGGTTGCGACATTTGACTTTTATATAAACATGTTTTATCTTTGATTTCCTCTCAGACTCGCCCTCTGTGTTCGGCAGGTAAGCCTCCACACTGTTTGTGTTTAACACAATAGGCGGCTGATTAGAGGGCGGGAGGAGAGGGAAGATTAACAGAGATACACGAGGAAGAGGAAGAGAGGGATGATAAGCAGATGGCGATGATGTTTGTTTACAGGAAGAGAACACTATGGAATCAGATGTTTGATAGTGAGGAGATGAGATGTTTGAGGGATATCCATAAATTCTGATCCAGGATTATTTAAAAAGCTGCTACAGTATCTTTAATGTAGAAAAGTAAACCAAGTAAAACACGTACGGAAACAACTACAGAAATCCCGTCACAAACGTCAACAAAGAACATGTGACAATCGTCACTAACGTAACTTACAAAACAAAACACTGCAGATGTGTTTACATTGCAGTCAGTACAGGATACATGGTGTACAAAAGACACGCAGAAAATAAAAGAAAGGCGTACTTATTGCACGCTAAACACCTTGCGCATTATCGTGGCATTTATATGCCTTTTCATGCAAACAGGCTGGGACACAGCTAGCCTAGCTCCAAACAATAGTCCAATTAGTCAAAATCAATAAAAAATCGTCAGTGTTTGTTGTAAAAACCTGTAAATGGTACAAACCTTCTCCTTGAGAAACAGTAAAGCTTCTGCACTGAACTCTGACTTTTATTTAGAGCACTGGCAATAAAACAGTGTGAGCGTGTGTTGTGAGGTTGTGTGGAGGTGAACCATCTAGAATAACATTGTGTGTGTGCTCTTTCTTAACCCCCAAATGATTTAGTGCTGCAGTTGTGGGATTTAGCCTGACTCAGTGTGTGTGTGTGTGTGTGTGTGTGTTTCGGTGTGACAACATTTGATATTTTTCTTACTGAGTAACTGACATTGAACATCTGTTTATTTATGTCTTGCAACACATAAAACAAATATGAATGAGCAAATACAGGAAAAAAGACTAGAAAGAGAGAAGGGAGTTCCTGTTTAATCACTTGAGTGCTGTTTATTGCCGTGACAGTGAGCTAATGCTGACTCAGACCCAGAATCAACTTTCTAAGAACTGAATTACTGTTCTGAGTTCTCAGTCTCAACAAGTTTTTATCAGCCAGGAGTTCTGCTTGCAGCATTGTCGAGAACCACGGTATGGCTGCTTGTACCCGCCAAGTGTGAAGTTGATTGGATGAACGGTTCCCGAGATATGCGAAGGATAAACCCACATATCCACAGACAGACAGAGAATACCTCTTTTATAGATAGATGATGCTGCTACAGTACCACCTATTGGCCAAATGGCACCAAATTTGTCATGATCACTCAGACATCATATCCACACATTTCCACCAAATGTGGTTCCAATAGCATGAAGCATTCAGGAGATATTTTATTTTTTGTAATATAAGTCCTGCCCACAGCATTTAAGCCAACTTTGAGGGCCAGCTATAGCAAAACTGTATGGAACATCAAAAATCTGAAAATGTAACTTTTTCTGGCTTGATCCAGAGAAAATTTGTAGGAGTAGTAGCAAAGAAAAATAATATTTGGACAAAATTCTGATACTCAAAAGTTACAGGCCAAAATGTAAAGGTCATTGTTATAGCGCCACCATCTGGCCAAATTGCACAACATTCGACACTGCACTCCCTTGGGTCCCGAGCAATATACCTGCCAAGTGTGAAATCAATCGGATGACTGATTCTCGAGATATGCGAAGGACACACCCACATACCCACAAACACAGATTCCTGGCTTTATAGTTAGATATTCAACTATATTTTGCGTTACCAAGTTACACTTTTAGATAAAACTAATGCCACTAGAATCCCAGTTTTCTTCAATATATCACAAAACATTCACTGCCAGTAGTTTTCATTCATATAAACATAATATTCTGGTTACAGAAACCCCCATAAGCCCCTATTTCTGCTTTTAAAACTTCTTAAACAACCCCCAAAAATCTGCTTTGAAACAACCCAATCAGTCTAACCCTCATCCTAATGACAGGTGACATAACAGAGCTGAGTCATAAACACAAAGTAAAGCGAAACCATTAACTAAGACTTCAAATAGCAGCCATATTATAGTGAAAAGTCACATTTCTTCAGAGACACAAGAGAGAGAAGGAAAGAAAACACTAGAGAAGGAAAGTTTGGACAGTTTGGAAATAAAACAGCGAACAAAGAAGAGAAAATGTTCCCACACTAGAATATGTTTTCTCAAGTTTTACAACAGTTTTCCTTCCTGCTGAAGTGTGTGATTGTGAGTGTGTATTTACTATAGTGTTACCCCACCCTGGCCCTAACCAAGCCAATAGCTGTTAATGAGTAGCCATAAAACCTCAGAGGGAAAACACATTAACATTCCTCCTTTATTTAAATTTACTTTTCTAACTTTTAAAACTCTGTGCCCTCCTTCCCACTGAGTTTCAGTAAATCGTAAAAATATATATTTATTTAAAACAATATTTGCACATTGAGATAAACAAAATATGCAAATCTGAGGAGTCTCAAGATTATTGAAGGGATAATAAAAAACATAAAATGTACAATTTTTTCAGTTTTTTTCTCAAAATGTTGTCTTTTTCCTTGAAATACTGCATACTTTTACCTCTTAAAGGGATAGTTCCTCGATCGCTTAGTTTGTTTGTGTTTTTATATGATGTTGGTGCTTTAAAGAGTAAGTTTGGATTCACAGTATGTTCCCTTATATCAGCAAACAGAGCACTTTAATTGATGATAACAGTGAACTTTACACTAACTCCTGCTGTTTTCTGTTGTTTTCCTGAAAAGCCGACGAGGTCATTAATGTGACATCAGTTATCTGACCCGGTGGTGTTAATGAGTCTCCATTAGAGCTAAAGAGAAAACATTCCTCTACATATTTACTCTCCCTCCCTCTGTCCTCTTTGTTTTCTCTCCTCTCTCTCTCTCTGCCTGTGTTTGTCTTTCCCAGCAGACAGGAAGTGGACCAGTTATTCTCTGTCAATTATTCACCACCGCTCCCTTTAGCTGAGCCAATCACACGGCAGGAGAGGAGGATGAACTCTGACTCATATGCTGTAACTTTACAGGCGCTCGCAGTCCTTGTTATATAGACGTAATGTCCAGTTTACTACTGGGAAATTAATAATTAATAACACATTAATCACTCCAAAAGTAATGGTTTTACTGTTATTTACGGAAGCCCATAGGGGACTTCTCCGATTTGCATTTGCATTTTCCCATACTCGTATGGGCGTTCTATGACCATATTAAAATGAAAATGGAAAAGCTGTTTGACATTTAACTTTCAAAGTCGTACCCCGCTGTACAGGGGAAAATATTCAAATCTTAATTCATAAATTTTAAATAAAATGCAAAATAAACAATGTAACTTGGATGATTTTCCATTTACGCAACCAATATGGAAGTCAAAATGTAAACAAAAACGCAATTTTCGAACTATTTGAAAATTAAAACAAAAGACTTAACTTTCTGTACGAATTAAAACAGCTTTTCCATTTTCATTTTTCACATGCTAATAGAACGCCCATACGAGTATGTAAAAATGAAAATGGGATTATTGGATTTTCATTTTCATTTTTACTCAAATAACACATAAAATTATAATGCTATTGTGAAATTTGACATTATGATTTTAATAAAGTCCCTTTTGGGCTTCCATAATTATGAATATTTTTGAGGGAATTTTTCAATTGTTGCCTTTTTCTTGTGAAATACTGATTTCTTTCACCTCTTTGGGTGAAAAAAATGCTTCAAATTAAACAATCCGAGAGGGAAAAAGCCAAAATAACTGAGGGCTGTTGCTCTAAATCAAGACTTCTACTGTCCAAAGAAAATGTAGGTAATTAAGTTGGGTCAGACTGATACCTATAGGGATGAAATTAGTTTTTAATTAAAAAAAGAAGGATCATTTTATGGTTTTATGACGGCCTACAATACTTGACACAATGATAATCTAATTTAGCATAAAAAAATTGCCACAACAACATGGAGTTCAGGAGTTCTTGTGTCCACGTTTCAGGCCAGCTGATTGAATAAGTGCTGATTATATTAGTCAGTCAGTACTTATCGTTAAATAAAGAGTCTGAGGTTTGTCTCTGTACTGACACTAACCATGTCTAATGGCCCAGATTGACGTCAAACTTCAAATTTAATCTCCGTTCTGTCTCTGACGTCCAGTGTTGGATTGTTACAGACAATTTATGTATTCAAAACTGCATTATGGATAATTTTGGTAAAATGAGAGGCCGACGGTGAGTCGTTGTTTATTTATTGATGCCTACTAACCTACTTCCTCCGGTCGCCAACACAAACACAGTCACACTCACTTCCCTCCACTAGTATTACACTCCAGCAGAGTAAATACCTCCATGCTCTGGCCGGCTGCCACGGGAGATCAGTTATAGCACTCAAAGATGTACTCACCTCCGCCCTACATGTCTATAGACACAGGAGATCTATAACACAACTCAGTGATTCACAGACATGCAACACAATATAATATCATGAATAAGAATAACAAGTTTAAAGGTATAATATGCAGGTATATTTTCTAAGAAAGTTACTGCAAATCTGTGTACTTCTTAATATGTAAACATACTGTACACGTCCTGCAGCTGACATGCAGACACTCTGCACACACACACTCTGACCAAACACACCAAAACTGTATTTTTATTAAGAAATAACTGACTCAACCTAAAAACCCACAGTACGACTCAGCACTATCAGAGTTGCTGAGCTAATCCTTCTTACTATACGCTGAGTGGTGAAAGAACCACAGACAGACTGAACCAGCGTCAAATACGTCCTCACAAGTATCACAATTCAAACTATTTACGAGAGTTTGATCGCGTTACACATAAAGGTAAATAACTCTGCACCAACATGCTCAAACATGAACACACTCACTGGTAAGGTACTACAGAGATACAGTTATTTAATATCATAATACACTCTAACATGAACCAGACCTGCTGCACACCCAGCTGTCTTCTTAGGAATTACAAAACACACACACACACACACACGAGCCATTCTTGGTGAGTGATGCATTATGGGTGTGCACATCGACTTGGGGTCCAATGTTTTATCGAAGCAGATAGGAATTTGAAAACACATTTTATCATCTTACTATGTCACAATCATTTTCATTTAATCTACTGATTATTTTCTTGATTGATTATTATTTAATCATCATTTATTCCGTGAAATGGAATAGAAAAGAGTGAAAAATCTGTCTGAAGTTGATGCTGTTTTGTCCGATTAACAGACTAAAACCCAAAAATAACAGATTTATTAACAAATCAGACGAATAAAAGCAACAAATCGTAACAACCGAGGAGCTGAAAAGTCTTTAAAAAGACAAGTTTTTGGTTCATTGATTATCAAAATCTTCAATCTATCTCAATCATTTATTGCTGTCACATTACACATATAATCATAATGTCATTCATATAATTGTGCTTTATATTATGTTTTTGGAATTGTCATTTTGTTATACTTAAATGCCTATTTTTTAGTTGTTTAATAGTGTTTTCTCACTGTTTTTAGTATTTATTGCAGAAAAAGCCCTAGATATTATAGTGGATATTGGAGTGGATAATATTTCGAAAATAATACAGAAAATACTTCACAGTTATTGTAATAATTTTGGCTGCTCTCTGCCTGTAATGTTGACCAAGGAGGAGTAAAATCAAACAGACTTCACCAGCAGGCTAAACGTTTGACTACAGCGCTCTCTTATGGTGATTCACTCTATTACACTAATGCCCCTCTGAGTTCTCCAAAATACCAAGTAGTGAGACTGATATTTAAACTGATCCTGAACCAGGTTAAACCATAAATACAACATCCAATATTGACCCAAAATTCAGAATTTATTTCACAATATTATTCACTGATATAGTACATATAGTTATGTATTTATTCATACAGCAATAGCACTTTTTTAATTTGTCAACTGATTCCAAGCTCATGATTTAAATATTAATTGCAGCTTTAAACCAACATGGATGAGAAGTCCTTAAAGTGTCACTGTTACTGTATGTAGTCATATTATTTTCTGTATATTAATCTTGTGTTCTCTATATTACTTTGAATTATTAACATTATTTAGGTGGAGGCCTAAAATAAGCCCAGTGGTTTTCTGCCTCTTCCTGCACTGAATATTATTTTATATTTTGTTATGTTTGTGTATTTTTAAACTGTGCAAATACAAATATATAAATAATTTATAAAAATAAATGAATACAAAATAAATACAAAACAAATACAAAATAAAATGTAAAATATAAAATATGAAATGTAAAATATAAAATATAAAATATAAAATATAAAATATAAAATATAAAATAAAATAATTAATTAAATAAATAAATAAATAAATAAAATAAAGTGCTCAGAGAAAAATATAGGAATTTGAACATCATGCGATACTATCAAACACTATTTAAATATGACTATAACTCAGGAGGTTTATGAGGGTGGAAAATGCTCTTATTTACAATATTTAGAGCATCATGGGACACTAAAATTCTTTGAGCAAAGCCAAAATAATATTATAAAAAGAAAATGTAATTATGGGGCAATGCTTTAAACCCAATCGGAAGTTGGCCATTTTGAATTTTGTGTGTATTTTTTGTGCATTTTGGGCCTTTTACAAGTGCTGTACTTTAACAAACCCCTCATACAGAAGGAAACCTCGTACTTCATACAATAGAGGAGATAAAAAAGAGGATGCATTCACTCTCACACACACATTGCGTGATATTGTGTACTCACATGTGGCGGTGTGTTGTTGTTGTTGAGCAGGTCTTGACTGACGGGTGAAGCTGCAGGATGACAGTCCAGAGACACTCTGTCCCGACACGCCGTGTGACACGCGTACTTACAACCTGCAGAGACATGAAATCATTCATTGATTGTAACACAATTAAATGAAAAGACAGGGAAAAGTTTATCTTGATGACACGTTTGTAAAGTCAGACGTGAGGTACGTGCGTACGTGTGTGTGTCTGTAACGTATATGCAAATAACCCTCTGATATCGACACTCTGTCAGTTGAGGTCAGAGTTCCCGTTTGCAAATGAAAACCAACAACATGCAAATTCTTACAGGATTAAAATATGGAGGAGGAAAATGTTTCAGAACAAGGTCACGCAGGGTTTATTAAGATATATAACATTAAATACCGAGACTTTCGATTTAGTTATATCTCCTGCCAGAATTTTCAGAATCACATATTTATATATAAATATATATATACAGTATATATATTATATATTTCACATACAAGGAATTTGCCTTGGTCACAATAAAAAGAAAAATAAACAAGTACTGCAAAAGTCAAGAAGAATCATAAATATATAATAGATATTTACAATAAAAAATAAATTAAATATAAGATGGTGAACATGGTAAACGTTATACCTGCTAAAATTTAGAGTGGTAGCATTGTCATTTTTAGCATGTTGAAATTAGCACTGTTCCTTTAAATAAATTGACAAACAAAACAAACAATAAATAAAACAATCAAACCGTCAAAGAAAAGCTGGGAGACGAATACATGATTTTAGACAATTAAACAACATCGTTAACACTTCGTACAGAGAATATGCAGGACTTTTAGTATTTGTACACTGTAGTATTGGTACTTATACTGAAGTAAATGATGTGAATACTTCTTTCACTTTTGTTGTTCACAAAAAACAATCAATCTGAAGACTTGTGATTGATATTTTTCACAATTTTCTGACATATTTAATCTAAAAGTTTAATTAAAAATAATAATTGAAGGATTTTTCAATATGAAAATTAAGTTGGTTTAGTTGCAGCCAAAATCGCCAAAATTATTATTCAATAATTTTGCTCATGTTAGCATACTAACATGCTAAACTAAGATGGTGAATTGGTGAATGGTGAATGACATTATACCTGGACTTTTAGTACTTTTATACTGTAGTATACTACACATATACTGAGGTAAAAGATCAGAATACTTCTTCAACTGCTGACATTTTTCACAATTTTCTGACATTTGTAATCTAAAAGTTTAATTAAAAATAATAATTGAGGGATTTTTTTCAATATGAAAATGAAGTTGCTTTAGTAGCAGCCCTCATTGCCTGAATATTTCACAACATACTGGTATTATACAATACTTTTGTCCATGTTGGCCACCCTTAGTTCCTGAATTACACACACACACACACACACACACACTTGTACTCACTGACCCTCCAGGACTGGCCTGAATCCAGCAGCACCATTAAGTATTGAGATAACTCCCACTGAAGAGAGTATGTTCCCTACCTGGTGACCTCCTTTTCACGTGCTGTCCGACTTTATCCGACAGTTTGCACATGGCTGCTCCCATCTCCCATCTTCATCTCACACACAACTCACCATCCTCCCACCCACACACACACACATATATAAACACACACACACACAGAGGGAAGTAAATCACACTGCCTGCAGTCTTTCCAGAGTCTCTCGGCCGTGTTCTCAGCCTCTAACCAGACTTCAGATGCTGATTTACGTATCGCCGGTGCTCTCTCTCTCTGTTTCCCTGTCTGTCTGTGTGTGTTGTTGTGCTGAGTGGGTGATTTAACAGTCAAATGGAGGCCACAGTGTGATGGACACACAGACAGCAGAGAGGAGGGGTGCTGCTGCTGCTGCTGCTGCTGCTGCTGCTGCTGCATGTAGGACTGCTGACTCAGTCATCCACTGTCACTCCTCTCTCTGCTCTGTTTCTCTTTGCTCACTTACGTAGCTTGTTATGACTACTGTGACTCCCCAGTTTCCTGCTGTAAGTCTCCCCCTCCATTCATCCGTTCACCCTCTCATCCTTTTGACAATGAACTTGATCCACAGAGGAAGAGAGAGGAAGAGCCTTCTACATCCATCAGTCCAAACATCCATCACCATTATGCACACGGCATGGGGGTTTTATTTTTGGATGATTCATCAGAAAGTTGGTGAAATATCTCAACAACTATCAGGTGGATTGACATTAAATTTTGCACAAACATTCATGTTTCTAACATGGTAACATGTAACATCTAAGTACCGTATTCACCAGTAAAATGATTGTTCTGTTTCATCCCCTTCTTTCTCTTTTCTCTCTTCTTCATTTTCCTCTTTTCTTCCTCCCTTTCTCTCTCTGCTGTCTCAGGGATAAAAGCTTTTCCCAGACGCCAAAAATCGATCAGACTCAATCAGTCGGGCAGAAGACAGTCAGACCCACAAATTCTTTAACCTTTTACTGTAGAAGCAAGATTTATGGTACGGCATTTATTTAACTTCTAGTCTGTACATATTAAAATAAAGATTGATTGATAGACGGTTTGAAGAGAGGGGAGTTAATTTATGTATTTTAATTGTCATATTAATAAATTAATTAAATGATAAACAGAAACTAATCCTGAAAAGTTGACAGCAAACGATTTTATGTTTTGTATCATGACTTAATATAATAATATTCCCTTTAAGAGGCATAAATCCTAAGGAGGACGGAACCTGCCACAATTCAAAAATAAATGAACAAATAAATAAATTACTCAATAAATAAATAAATTTGTCATTAAATATAGCAAAAATAATATTAAAAATAAATGTAGCCATTAATTAATTGAAATGTGACATAAATTGATATTTCTGTTTTAATTTGCTTCTTTATTTATTTATATTAATTCCCTTATTTATTTACTCTTCTGTTTAGTTTTCCCTTTTATTTATTTATGTATTTATTTTTATTTATTAAAAAAATATCAATTAATGGCTACATTTATTTTTAATATTGTTTTTGCTGCATTTAATGACATATTTATTTATTTAGCGAGTCATTTATTTATTTATTCATTTTATTTTTTATTTTGGAAGGTTCCGTCCTCTATATAAATCTGAAACCTTTGTTAAATATAAATATTTTGCTTTCTTATTATATTATAAATAACCACAACACTGTGATTTACAGGTGAATGTTCGTATATATTGAAACTGACTCATGTGAAATTATTGATAAATTAACCATCAAATAATAGAAATTGCATTAAAATCTCATAATTTTATGTATGTAAAATACTACTAGTCTCTTTAAGTTACCAGATATTTATGTTAATTTTGTTGAAAAAAAAGAATATTAAATCATGAGAATCACTTTGGTAATATCCAATTTTCTGTTTGTAGTTCATTTGTTTGTTTATTTTCTGCATTATACATGATTTATTGTGTGTAAAAACATTATATAATTATTATTTGTTTAAATATATTTGATAAAACTACAGAAGTTAGTATAATATTCTGATGAATTTAAAAAAGTGACTGATTCAGCCAAAAACAACAATTGCATCTCTACCACAACACAGAGGGCTCTTATTGTGAAAAGGTCAAAGGTCAGAGAGCACAAACTGGACAGTTTTTCCTCTCCTGTGTGTGAAACCTTTTTTTAGCACCGACTCTCTAATCAGATCTGTGTGTGCAGAGAGACGCACAATGACCCTTCAGCTCCTCTAACACACTCCTGCTGAAACACATACAGTCCATCCCACCGACCGCCCAGAGGTCAAAGAGCGAGTAACGTTCTCGACTCTCAATGATTCTTATTATCAGGTGATTATACACTAATGAAAACATACTTTTTAGTATTATATCCCATTTCTGCCGACAGATCCCCCGAAATGTTACACACTGGTCCTTTAAGTATGGACATTACGTGACAAATAAATCAACGTTTAACTTCTGGTTTCACACGAGACACAAATAGCGAAATTCTGGTGTTTTTCGACCCATCCACCTTCTCCCTACTTGGTGTTTTTGTCGCTCTTTATGTTCCTGATTCACGATTACGTGGATTATATACAAATTTATTTCGTGACATATATACATGAGTTACAGTGCATTACTTTTCGTAGGTATAGCTACGAACGGTGCATGAGAACAGCCTGAATTAATATCATCAATAATGAATGTATTCTACTATTAAAATGTTGACTGTGTAACTGTTGTTAGTGCTGCTATAAATATCATTCGTACCATGATTAAGTGCACACTGTTTCAGGGCTTCTGTGTTTCTATTGTAATACTACTGTATGTTGTGTATTGATATAGTAGATATGTTGGTGCTATCTTGGTTTATTGGTGTTTTTTATGTATTTAATTTGTTATGTGTGTTACATTATTCAATAAAAAGTTAATTGCAAATACAAACAATTCATAAAAACTGATGTTTAACTTTATATCGTAAAGCCATTACTGTAGCTGCAAATGCTCGTACAGTAGAAGACAAAGACAGGTGTGTGTGTGTGTGTGTATTTGCATGTGTTTGTGTGTGTGTGAGGACAGGTGTTTGCTGAATAGCGTCCATCTGTTCTTTTCTGTTTCTTTATAAAGTTCTTTCTTTCTCTCTACATGTCTGGATGTGTGCTCCGGTGCTTTATCATGTAATCAAACTGGAGCTGGTCAGAATAAAAAGAGTTATCAGATTACTACTGTACACACACACACACACACACACACACACACACACACACAAACACACTACAGTCTACACGGCAATTAGACACACTTAGTAAATAGCTGAAGACACAATGCAAGAGGCTGAAACTGGAGACCTTGAACACCATGCACTGCAGGTTTGTTTCCAGTTTTTCATCAAATCTAATAAAGTAGCAGATCAGTTTAAACTGTTTTTATCTGCTTGACTTAATATTGTGAAATGTTTTCGGCTCAGTTTACAGTAAACAGGGTTGCGTCTTGGTGTCTTGGTTACAGAAGGTGAAGTAGCGCTGCCTCCCTCTTAGTCAATTAGTTGACTAATCAGTCATTTCGGTCTCAGTCGACTGAGATTTCTTTAGTCGATTAATCATTTTTTATGCTTTTTTCATGCTGAATGACTTATTTCTAAGAAACTTATGAGCACATCTCTGGTGAACACCAGATTTAAAGTGGTGATTTTGTGTGATTCTTTGAGTGTTAGTCGACTAAGAACTTATTTGGTCGAGGAGCCGTACAAATACGCTGCTGATTAAAAGGAAGATCAGGTAAAATGTTCCCTCCTGGATCATCAGCTGGAAACAAACACTCAGGACTCACCAGAGCTCCTCCACAGCAGACTGACCTCCAGTTGTCCGGAGCGTCGCATCACTTTGGGAAAGCGATAGAAAAATCCAGACACTCTTCTCAAAGTTTTGCCAAAGTTTTTGGCAAAGCCCATTGTTCACGCAAACACACACACACACACACACACACACACACTGATACAGAATCCAGATGTTTCATTTAAATCCAGAGATAACTCCATGTAGATCTAAAATCATCCTTCACTGTCACCATGATGTGTCTCTGTGTCTGTGCTCAGGTCTGAACTGGTCCCTCCCATCTCAACCACCCACACACACACACACACACACACATACACTGACCCCCGTCTGCCTGCTGTCCCTTGTTCTTGTTTGTTCAGTCGCTCTGACAGTTTGGTGCTACAAGAGACAAGATACATTCATCTGTGGCAGCTGATGCCACACACACACACACACACACACACACACACACACACACACACACACACACGGACACACACACACACACTGTAGGCCGTTACAGTATTTTGCACAATGGTTCAAAATGAGCCTCCGTGCTCTACAATGCACACACTAAAAATCACTGGGACCCAGTTTGGGTCAATACTGGGTTAACGTTACCAGTACAAATGGGTTGTTTTGACCCTGCTTTATAGTGTTATTTTGGGTGATTTTCCAAAGCTAACTGTGTCTAACAGTTTAATAAAAATTAAGATATTTTAGCTGTTAAAGATTTTCCTTGTTGATTCATTTTGTTAATTTTTAATATTAATTATATTTAATATAATATTTTATTGCAAATATGAAGTGTTGGTGTATATTATATATATTCAATATATCATTTTTATTTTATTTTAAGTTTTGACTTTTTAATTTCATTTTAGTTTTAGTTAGATTTCAGTCTATGTTTGCTAGTTTTAGTTTAGTCCTCAGAAAGGTTAGCTATAATGTCTCACAAGTACTACATACTATACATACAAAATACATGGTTGGAGTACTGTGTAGGAATGGCCGTAATGTTGAATGTTTAATCTTCGCAATATTGTGTCTGATGTGAAGCGATTGCAGTGTAACGCCGTCTCCTGGAAGGTCAAGTCCGTTTAGTTTCTGTGTTTCAACGTCACGAGAGTTGACAGAAATTCATGCTGACTCCTCTTTTTTGGTCGTTGAAATGAATTTACGTTAATTTTGATCTTATTTTTATCCTTTTTTTAACCAGGCAATATCGTTTCAGTTTAGTTCTTCTTTAAGGATATCATTTTTATTTAGTCTCAGTTTACGAAAATATTCATCACGCTGCTTATTTTTGTTTAATGAACATTAGCCCACATACATAGTGACCATTTTGCTATTCTGAGATCCACAAATATACAAGTCTGCATTGAAGCTGCAGCCGTTATATGTAGAAGAAAGGAGTTTTGTCCCACTGGTGGTGAGTAAAGTGCTTGTTTTTCTGTTCTATTATGTGAAAATCAGAGAGAGCAGATGGAAATCAACAGAAGCTATTAGAGATAGTTTAACGGCCTGCGACTAATGAACCCACACACACACAGTGCATCTGCTGCAACATTAAACCACATCAGACAAAGACGTCCTGATCTGTGAGGCAGGTTTCTGTTACTTCATTTGGACGAGATGGACACAAAGAGACGACAGGACCAGAGACCCACCGAGAGAGACAGAGTCCAGGAAGTGTCCTCTTCCAGGCTCATCTGACCCACTTAACATATCCTGAATACATTAATTTACTAGGATGAACTACTGGGGTTTTTCTCCTGTACCAGTATCCATATCACTGGTGGAATGTAACTAAGTACAATTACTCAAGTAATTACTTGAGTACAAATTTAAGGTACTTGTACTGTACTTAAAGAGTAAATGCTACTTTCTACCTCTCCTCCGCTACATTTCAGGAGAGAAATATTGTAGCTTCAGTTACTTTAAATGTGCACTAACATATGAAAATGTACAGCTGAAATGAGTGCTATATAAATACTGTTAAACTATCAAAATGCTCAATATACGGAGAAATACACACAGCCCGTATGCAGAAATTGTGCGTTTGAAACAAGCCGTTAGGATTTCTGCCCATTTGTGATGTCACAAATACACAATATATATAGATCATTACACGGTTTTAAACATAAACATTCTAAATGTGTCCCGGTTTATTTCCTGTTGCAGTGTATGTGAATAACATCACCTTACAGGAAGTAAACATGGACCCAAGCTGTTGCCTAGCAACGCAATTCTGTTGCAATTCCGTTGAAATGCACTAAAACGGAGCGTTTCAGACAGAGCGTGAATACAGGTATATTCAGGCAGACAGTATGAAGAAAATAAAGTTGTTTTTTTAACATTACAGCATGTAAACATGTTCTAGTAGAAACACAAAATACAAGTATGAACCTGAAAATGAGCACGATATGGGACCTTTAAATCCAATGGAAGCCAGAATTTACTGAATATCTTTAAAATCATCCAAAAATATCAACATTTATAATGTACGCTGGGTCAAATCAACATGTTTGCAGCATTAGAAATTAATTTTTAAAAGAAATAACTGAACTGTGGCTCCACTGACTTATAAGTGACTGTTTTCAATGTGTTAATAAGTGAACTAGTGGCCAGCTCTCCTCTGCAGAGCTACAGGACGTTAACAACGACATGTTTCCCCTCCAGCTTTAATCTGAAATATTAGTTTTGTCCTTTTGAAGGTTGTTGACATTCAGACAGAGTAATGGGCCTTTAACAGGCTTCCTGAGTGGCAATCAACTGCATTTTAAATGAGCCCACACACTCAATATGTATACTCATAAAGTCCATCAGCTGCTGGTAAAACTGACGGGAAACACAGAGCTCATTGTGCAGCAATATTGTCTGTAAACAAAACCAGGTTAAAAGGTTAAAAGGATGACAGCAGAGTAAGAAGACGGTTTGTTTTCTGTCTGTCAGCCTAGTTTTTATATTTTCTATATGACTTGGTGCTGTATGTTTTTGTGTGTTTAAGACTAAAATATTATAAATTAAGTTCATACTGGTATTAGAAACAGATCTGCTCCAGTCAGTCTGTCTATTGATCTTAATTTATATTGATTAATATATATTATGGTAGAGTGGCGTCGGTTGGGATACGTTTGTATCAACACTATATAACCTTCCATTACTAACAGACTACTTTAAAGGGACTTTTTTTAAGAATCAGAAATTGGTAGTAACAGCGACACCTGTGGCCGTTAAGTCAACGAAAGTCAATTGTTTCCATTGTACTTAAAGGTCCCGTATCATGCTCATTTTCAGGTTCATACTTGTATTTTGTGTTTCTACTAGAACATGTTTACATGCTGTAATGTTAAAAAAAAACTTTCATTTTCCTCATATTGTCTGCCTGAATATACCTGTATTCACCCTCTGTCTGAAACGCTCCGTTTTAGTGCATTTCAACGCAATTGCAACAGAATTGCGTTGCCTGGCAACAGCTTCGGTCCATGTTTACTTCCTGTCAGCTGATGTCATTCACATCCACTGCAACAGAAAATAAACTGGGACACATTTAGAATGTTTATGTTTAAAACCTATATATTGTATATTTGTGACATCACAAATGGACAGAAATCCTAACGGCTTGTTTCAAACCCCAAATTTCTGAATACGGGCTGTGTGTGTAATTCTCCGTATATTGAGCGTTTTGATAGTTTAACAGTATTTATATAGCACTTAAACCTGCTTTATAATATAAAAAACATGAAAGTCTCACTTTTTACAATATGGGACCTTTAAAGCTGTTTTTTTTACAGCCATCATCAGGCGTGACTGAGATTCTTCTTCTGTCGTTGTTGACATATTTAAATCACATTTAAAGCCACATGAGGGGACAGACGTGTAAAGAAAAGGAGGAAGTATAGGAGAAAAATATGCAACCGTCGTTTGAATATTCAAAAAATTCTCATTACAATACTAACAAATGGCATCCGCGTTTGGAGCCTCAACACACGAGGAAGAAGAATCTTTTTTCTATTTCCTCTTTCTATTGTTTGTTGGAGAGAAGTGGACACAAAGGAAGGTCCAGATTGTACTCAAGGAGACATGATTAGACCTAAACCGGTCCGTCTGCATAACCGACTGCATTCCAGCTCAGAGCCCTGCCTGCTGATGTCATCAAACATGTGTTCTCACCGCATGTCAGAGGCTGCTACCATTAAAATGTCAACGTCACTTAAGAACTTATTCAAATGATTAATGTGGTACTGTAAAAAGGTCAGCCAATCCCATTGTGAGTGAGCAGCAAAGCAAGGTGACCCAAAAAAACTCCAATTATACTTTAATAAAAGTATTTATTTAGTTATTATTTTCATTATAGATTAATCTGTAGGGCATTTATAGTTTGATACATGTAGTTTACTAAGTTTACGATGATATAAAACTAAAAAAAGCAGCAAATCCTCACATTTATTTCTTAATAAAATGACAAACAGCTGGCGTTTATTGGTTAAATACAATCTATTTAGTTAGAAGACCAAATTTTAAATTTTAAATATTGTATAATAATATTTTTTCAGCACTAAACTTCTAAACCTAAAAAGGTGAGATAATAAATAAATAAAAGCAGCCAAGGATCAAGTGGATTAATCTCTGCCAGGGTTGTAGCCCCGAGGTCACCAACCAAACTCTGTTCAATTTTTAAAGTATTTTAGAAAAATCAATAAAATTAACTTTTATTTTAGTTAATTTTAATATTTGTATTGTAACATTATGTTATGATCTGGTGCCTGGCATTTAATTATTGTGGAAAATACTGATTTATTTTCATATTCATGTAATTTATATAGTTTTCCCCATTAAACAGTCACATTTTGTCTTTAAAAAAAAAGACTAGAATAATAAGTTAAAACCTAACATGTAATATGTCTCATCATGGAGTGTTTAATTCCTCTTTGTGTCAATATAAACCTCCCAAATAAAAAAAAAAAAATAGCCTATTAGACAAGGACATTGACCTATATTTATGCCCTTTGCTCTTAGGCTCAAATACCAAGATATCCAATGGGGTCAATATTGGATTTACACTCAAAAACACTGCTATTGATTACTGATTTATTGTAGAAATTGCCAATATTACACTGGCTTTGTGTGGGAGGGTCTACAGATTAAATTTTTTTTGAAGAAAAAACATTTTTTTTGTTGAATTTGGCAGGACAAAATGTCAAATTTAAAGCCACTGAATGTTAAAGTTCCATTTAAGCTGAACACCCTAAATACATTTATGATCCTTTAAAGGTCCCATATTATAAAAAGTGACTTTTCATGTCTTTTATATTATAAAGCAGGCTTAATAGTCCTATTTAAATACTGTGAAAGTATCGAAACACTTAATCCACAGAGAAATACACTCAGCCTGTATTCAGAAACTCTGCATTTGAAACAAGCTGTTAGGGTTTCTGTACATTTGTGATGTCACAAATCTACAATATTTAGACCATTCAAAGTTTTAAATGTAAACATTCTAAATGTGTCCCAGTTTATTTCCCGTTGCAGTGTATGTGAATGTAATCAGCTGATAGGAAGTACACATGGACTCAAGCTGTTGCCTAGCAACGTAATTCGGTTGCAATTGCGTTGAAATGTGCTAAAACGGAGCGTATCTGACCGAGGGTAAATACAGGCATATTGAAGCAGACAGTATGAGGAAAATAAAGTTTTTTTTTAAACATTAAAGGGACTGTTTGTAACTTTTTAAGCGTATAAATTTACCGGGTCGGGATCCCATGCGCGCTCGCATATGCACGCACGCCCGAGTCTCTGCTCCTCTGCCTGCTTGCCTTCACTCACACACCGTGCGCGTTCTCGCTGTCTCGCTCCACCTCTACACGTGAACGCGCGCACACCACACACTGCAGAAGAGTTAGTTTAGCTCTGAGAATATCTAGTAAATGTGCAGTGGACGTTTGTGCAGAAATAACTGCTGCAGCTCCTCCAGACCAACAGAGGTTTTCCGTGTCTTGTGAAGTGACGGGGCTCCGCAACGAAAAACGTTATCGTCTCGTTACCGACCGGGTGCCGGTGTCTTCCTGTTCCCTCCGGCCGCGGTCGGAAGGCTGAAGCAGGAAAAGCCAACACTAGGATCAGCATTGATTCATAGAGAGACCTTCGTCTGGTCAGCTAACATTACTGCCATGCAGGTGAAATATAGAGTGATATTGTGTTTTTAGCTGACGTGTGTCTCCTCACTGTTTTGAGCGATGCTCGTTCATGTCTATGTAGAGCGAGCAAAGCGCGAGCCCGACGCTGACTTTCGTTGACTTTACGGCCACAGGTGTCGCTATTAACAAGCATTTCTGATTCTTACAAACAGTCCCTTTAAAGTATGTTAACATGTTCTAGTAGAAACCCAAAATACAGTATGAACCTGAAAATGAGCATGATATGGGACCTTTAAACAAAGTTTGACACCCAAGTGAGTCTTCCTCTGAGGGGTCCCCCCTCCCACCAACCAACACACCAACCCATTCAGTCTTTACCTGCACAGGTGAGCCCCTGCTGGAAGATGTAGTTGCAGCACACATCGCACCAGGTGTCCTCTCCTCCAGCCTCGAAGGTGTGTCCCTCTCCGGACTCCTCTTTCACCCTGGGGTCCCTCTCTCCAGGTGTGAAGATGGTCCTCACATCTGGAGGTCTGAAGCCTCTCTTCCTGCTCCTCTGTGGTCCACCTCCACCTGCACCTCCTCCTGCTCCTCCAGGCTCTCCGTTTCTCCTCACATGTGTCGGTGAACCCTCCGGTGACTTCATCTCGCTCCACGCCGCCTCCAGGCTCTCCAGGCTGGCCGGCTGAGGAGACAAGTGTCGCCGCACAGCTCGCACCACCACACCGCCCTTGTTGGCTTTGGAGATCCGCATCTTAGCACCTGGAGATGTGTTGACGGTAGTCGGAGGGTCATTGGTGACCGGGGAGCGCGTCGGGACGTATTTGCGACCCTGGTGAACGACGTTAAACATTACGCACGCTTCTCATGCTCCACTGAGTCTGTACAGGTGAGTTAAACAGTGACCGACAGGTGCAGCGTCACTGATGACACCGACTGAGGAGTCAGTGTTTGTTGTCGGTGAGCAGGTTGAGGCAGTCTGAAGTGTGCAGGAGAACAGGTTGGATCTCATTTCACAGCAGCAGAGGAGGCGCGTTCTAGAAACAAGGACACGCCAGACTGCCTTTAAAAAAATGCTGATTTAAAGATTATTTTATTGTCAGGAAGCTTTTTCACTTTGCAAACTTGATTTAATTAAGTCACTGAATGTTTAAGATTGTCCTCTTTAATTCGGCATAAGTTGCATCCAAAATCCAGAGTTTAAAGTAAAAAAAACAAACAGTCAATGATCAAGTGTGTTTACTCTATGCCAGATCCCCTGGTTGGGTGCCAAACTCCCTTTGAAAAAATGCTGATTTAAAGATTATTTTATTTTCAGGAAGTGTTTTCACTTTGCAAACTCGATTTAAATAAATTTCCAAATGCTTAGGAGTGTTTTCTTTGATTCGGCATAAGTTGCATCCAAAATCAAAAAAAGTTTAAAGTTAAAAAACAAACAAACAGTCAATGATCAAGTGTGTGTTACGCTCAGCCAGGTCCCCAACCAAACTCTGTGCAATTTAAAGATTATTTTATTTTGAGGAAGCGTTTTCACTTTGCAAACTTGATTTAAATAAGCCACTGAATGTTTAAGAGTGTCCTCTTTGATTCGGCATAAATTGCATCCAAAATCCAAAGTTAAAAAAAGAAACAGTCAATGATGAAGTGTGTTTACTCTCTGCCAGGTCCCCAACCAAACTGCAATTTTTTTTAACTATTATTAAGTCACTAAAATCCCCTTTTTTTGTCAATTTACGTTTGTTGTAACAAAATGTCATATTCCCTTCTTTATGGTTGTGTGCCAAACTCCCTTTGGAAAAATGCTAATTTAAAGAGGATTTTATTTTGAGGAAGCGTTTTAACTTTGCAAACTTGATTTAAATAAATCACTGAACGTTTAAGATTGTCCTCTTTAATTCGGCATTAAATTGCATCCATTACAAGCCCACATATAATTAAGTTTTAACTTTTATTTTGGTGTTACCTGTTGCATCCCATGCAGAATTAGCCTTCCTCTGAACTCAAAGTTGAGATTTAATTAAAGCAAAGGGCTGTTACGGATTATATTTATATGCCGAATTAATCAAAAGATAATATATGGGAGAAACATTGGTAAAGTAATTACAAAATTGAAAAATAAAAACATTTGAATGGGGTTTTGTTGTGAGTACAATGTACAGTTCCTCATTTGACCACAAGGCGGTGCTGCTTTCACTTGAACAATTTTATTGAGCAAAATCAAGTCTCCAGAAAATAAGGCATGTATACATTATAATGAAGTCTAATTTTAACAACTCAGTTAATTATATCATATAATACATGTATTATATTATACATACATGGCCAAGACTTATCTTTGCAGCCTTGTACTTAAAATGTGTATAAATACATTAATATATCATGATATAAAATGGCTTTAATTGACCAGTTTATATTCCCAAAGTAAATTTCTTTCTGCTGCACTGACAAACATTTTGATAAATATTTTAAAAGAAAACGTGAATACATCAGTAAGGACCGCTTGATATCATCTGGGATTAAATTACAATGAATACAGCTTTTATTTCTAGTAATGTTAGTATTTATTTGTAGCAAAATTAACACATTCAGACATCACACACACACAATTTCATTAGCACATTCTTACAAAAGTTTAAAAAAAGATAAGCTACTTGATGCATCACTCAGAAAGCCCAAATTTTAATTCATTTTCATGAAAAAGTGCAAGTGCTAAAAACATATTTTTGGCTTAGGAAATTATTTTTTTTTCCAGCAAACTCCAGCATAAATAATTCTTATTATAAATTGCTAAAGCTACCCTACATCTCCCTGAAAAACACGAAATACATTTAACGAAATGACACTTAAAATCACGTACAACTGTAGTTATTAATTGCATGAACATAGTTTTGTCTTTGGCTTAAGCTCCTTGTAAGACATCTGGCACAAAGAAAGACCTGAATAATATAATTATTTATGAAAAGAAAACCCAGATAAACAATTAAATATGATTCTAATGCATGCGGCTACAGATATGTTAATGCTCGTCAGGTTCGGGTTTTTTGTGCATGTAAACAGAAGTGGCAGAATACAAAATATGTGTGTCCTGAGTCTGATTTTGTTCCTGTTCGTGCCGCGACAAGAGCACTTAATTCTGTTCACTGTCGTCTTCATCGTCACTGTAAAAGGCTTCCTCCTGTGAAAGAGAAGGGAATGTTAATATACATTTTTAAAGGTGTTATGGGTCAAACTAATTGTTTCAAAAAGATATGTGTGTTTTACGTACGTATCCGCCTTGCTGCTGCGCCCAGGGTGAATAATAATGCTGCAGATATCTGGCTCCGTGGTTAAGCAGTCGGTTACTGGGCAGCGTGTCCACGGCTGACAGACGAGTGGTGACCTGAAACATGTTCAACAGTTAGTCAATTTACCCAACCTCTTTAGTTTAGGGTTTGCGGGGGATGGATAAAAGGCCAAGATTAGAGGATCAAAGTGTTCGACAGGTCGAATATGGAACTAAGAGATCAGAAATGTAACATGTATCATGGAGTGCCTTATATGTAATTAGCACGATCTTAAGGTTGATTCTGAATTTTACAGGAAGTCAATGAAGGGATGCCAGAACAGGTGTGATGTGAGACCGACGGCTAGTTCGGGTTAATAACCTGGAACCACCTGTAGGCGATTTAAAGCTGAGGCATTTGTAGAGGGAATTACAATAGTCTAGACGGGAGAATACGAAAGTGTGAATTAAAAGTTCAAGATCAGATTAAGGTTGTTCTCACCTCGCAGGTGACGGCGATCTGGGTTTCAGTAGCAGCTTTTGGCCCCGGAGAGTCGGGGCTGAGGGACTTGAGGCCCATCCTCTCGAGGAGGGTCGATATTAGCAGCTTGAAGAAACTGTAGTTCCAAAAAAGATCTTTGGCGAAAGCAGCGTCTTTCAGCTCCTGAAGGAGATAAGAAAACATTTTCTTTAGGTTTAGACTCATGGGACATTCACACCAAACACAAAGAGAAGTCGTCTATTTGTGAACTCTAGAGCGACCAGATATGGTGGACTGATTACAAACAACTTCCAAACGTCTGCCATGAAAGACTTTCCTGCAACATGATCCAAAAAAAAAGGTTGAAGGGAACTAGATTATTTATGCAGGTTTTCACGTCAGAGGAAAAGTAGTTTCTTACCCTCTCGTTCAGTCTGTCTCCACTTTCCCTCAGCAGCAGGCCGATGATTCTCTCCACGTTATCATCTATTGTACACAACAGAACACATGATTATCTATCAACATCCAAAACACAAGAAAACAACAGGGATTAACGTGTTTAAAGGGTTGAAAGAGCTCAATGTACCATTAGCAGCTACAGTGCAGTAATATTTCATATTTTACAGTGCTCCTTATGGTTTGAACGCAAAAAATCGTCAAAGAATATTCTGTATTTTCGTTTTGTTTTCGTCCCCGGTGTAAAAAAAGGCCTGAAGAATATTAAAATGTTCTTGCATAAAGCCCAATATATCAGCGTCTTTGTGTTTTATTGTGTAGGGAGGAAACAGAAACTCACCTTCCGGCGAGTCCGCCTCTACTTCTGGTGGAAGAAACTGGATTTCATCAGCGAGCTTCGCCAGCCTACTCGCTGCCTCTTTCAGCTCGTCCTCTTCTGTTGCTATAGCATGAGGAAATAATAAAAAAACACAGATAAAAAGTTTAGAGAAAAGAAAACAATTCCAAGCTTGTATCTTAGACGGGTTTTCCCAAAGAATAAAAACACATCATCCTGAAAAATTCCCCAAAATGACCATCTTTAAAACGTCACAGTGAAACCACGAGGCCTGACTCACGGCTCGTAACAAACAGGGAGAACATGTAGCTACACGTTTATGACAATTAAACTTCTTGACTCAATGTCAAAAAACTGAATAGGTTACTACATATTGGCAAAAGGTACAGAAACTAGATGACGTAGATAGTTTTTATGACTAACTGGAAGTAGAATGGAAAATGTGTCATGGAAAGTAAAAGAATAGTTTCATCCTGATTTCTGATGTGGATCATGTAAAAATAACTTTTATACATTGTTAATTAATCTGTTCTCAAATGTCTTGTTTTGTCCAAAGATATTCAGTTTACCGTCATAAAGGCGTAAAGAATATTCACATGTGTATACATGTACACACTGTATATACTCATTCAGTCCACGTATATCCATTCAGTATTTATATATTTGAACTATTTGTATTGTTTACAACTTACAGAACACTTCACCTGTATATAGTTATTTTATTTTATTCACATTTTATTGTTGGTCATTGGTGCTTTTTATATATATTTATATATACACACCTATTTTTTCACTACTTGTGTACATATCAGTCTATTCTTCACCTTTTGTCTGTCTATTACTTATGTGTATGTTGTTGGCAAATAAATCAGATTTTTTTTTATTGTGAACACTTTTATTGCTTCTATTCTTGTGCTTATTGGATTTGTGAATGCTTTTAGGACATATTGATCGGAAAGAAAAGAAACAGGCACTGTTTTTGTTGTTTATCATTTCAGGGATTATGTGTGTGTCATGTGTGAATGTCTGTCTGTCCTGTTTTCTATGACATTAGGGATCATGTTGGAAATGTGTTCGTTTTAGATCTGACTGTAGTGGGTTTATCTGAAGTTTGTATCTTAACACTCACCGCCTTTAAAAACAAGACCTCTGACGTCATCATTTGGCTTCAGATTCATTTGGTACGGTTCTTCGTCTCTTTTCTGAGATGAGATGCAGCTGAAAAGGCTTCGCAGATGTTTCAACCTTTTCCTCTTCCTGTCTTTCTTCGTCTCCCCTTTCTCAGTCTTGTCCGGCGTCTGGGGCGAGGATGATTCGTTTGCGTCCGTGCCACTGTTTACTAAAGCCGGTGTGTCCGGTGTAGGTGACTCTTCTGTGGTCCGTTTCCTCTTTGCGTAGGCCATGAGGAGCCTGTACTCCACCGTGTTCTCCATGCTGTCTGTGTCTGAGGTAGATTTGTGGTCACAGTCTTTGCTGCCGGCGTGGCCGTTTTGGTTAGAGAAGGGGTCGTGGATTTCCACGTTTCCGTTTGCCATGTCGGTTTACTGAAAAGAAAAAAATCATATAGATGAAATTAAGATAAGATAAGAAAAGATAGAACTTTATTAATCCCAAAGGAGTTCTTGTGCCAGAGATTGCTCAAAAATACAACAAGTTCAAGAGTATAAAATACAAGAGTATAAAATAAAAAGTACTATTTCTA
This sequence comes from Sebastes umbrosus, assembly GCF_015220745.1. Classification (NCBI taxonomy): domain Eukaryota; kingdom Metazoa; phylum Chordata; class Actinopteri; order Perciformes; family Sebastidae; genus Sebastes; species Sebastes umbrosus. Next base: position 8,873,363 of record NC_051291.1, read on the forward strand.
GCACCAGTGCCTAATAGAATAACAATCAAGTAAGATTCATTTAGTAAAATGAGTAAATAGGATAAGTAAAATAGAAAAGGTAAAGTAAGCTAACAAACAGAAAAATAAGTAATATTGCACATGTTGGACATTAATATTGCACAGAATGAACAGTGACATTGCACATGAGAATGTAAAAAGTAGTATTGCACATGATATTGATATAATATTTGTACTCAGTGTCTGGTGTTTTCAGCTGTCCAAGAGATAGAGCTCAAAATCATGAATTTGAGGCTAAATAAGTGTTAATTATGACGCGATTTTTCCATCATTTGTTGCTCGCATGTTGTTTTTTAACGTAAATTGACATTATTCTGCAAGAAAAGTCAGAATAAACAATTTTTTTTGGTTGTTATTGGAGATTTTTTTTTGTCAGGTCTCCCATGGAAAAGAGATTTTAAACTCAAGAAGACTTTTACCTGGTTAAATAAAAATGAGTTGGCCAAAAGAGAATTTGGTTCCAGCTTCTCAGATTTGAGGACTTTGGGAACTCCCTTTGATTTACTGTAGACTTTTTCAGACTTTTCTAGACTTAGCAATTAGCCAATTAATTAAAAAAAAACATAGTTACACACACCAATAATGCTGTGATAAACATTTTCATACATTATTATCATTTCTTTGGTCTTGTGTTCTTAATATTTGTCTAATTATCATCAGTTTTGGGTCTATTTTGGTTCATATTTAGGACTGCAACTAATGATTATTTTAATTATTGATTAATCAATTGATTATTTGTTCTATAAAATATAAGAAAATAGCCTGATTGATCATGATAAACAATCAAAAGCCCAGAAATATTCATTTTTATAATGATATAAAACAGGAAAAAAACAGCAAATCCTCACATTTGAGAAGCTGGATGGATTACTCAATCATCAGAATAGTTGCTTATTAATTTTATGTTTATTACCTAATTAATTGTTGATTCATTTATCTCTACTGACTCTGATGTGTTCTCTTTTGTGTTTATATTATACTGCCTGTATTTTGCAAACCTTAATAATTGTGGAATAAACCTGTTTTCATACTGTATGATATTAATTTCTCTAATCTATCTATATTTATGCAATAATTGTCAGTTTTATGTTTATTCTAGGTAATTTTTGTTATATTTATGTCACTGTTTCACCTCATTTTATCACCCTCTGGTGATAGTAAATGTGAATTACACTACACAAGTAACTTGGATCATGTAAAGGCATGTTCGCATTAACTATAAGCCTTATAACAACCTGTTGTTTCCCGTAAAGACACAACAACATACAGCCAGGAGTTTAAGAATAAGTAAATTAACTGTTACACCATATGTTTAATTCATAAAAACACAGTTTCAAAAGTTGCCAAACTAATTTAGTTTCACTGTAAAGTTTGAAAACGTTATGTTACGATTGTTTAACTGTAACAGGTCAACATCTGTAAAAGCACACTTTACAAAAAGCATAATTAAGTTTGTTTGACAGCACTAAATTGGCCTTAACTAGATTTAATCCATTCTACTTTTAAAGTAGTATTTTATGTATGTGTATATTGAAAAGCATAAAAAAAAAAGTACTTACTGTCCAAAACGATTAAAAAGAAACTAAAGTATTCAGCAAAAGACTACTTCCACGTCCACTGCTGGAAGGTCACTACTCTGTTTCCTCTCTGCTGTTTGAGTTTTAACACTTTTGTGTGCGTCATCGCGTCGTCGACGTCTTACGTAATGACTAGTGATGGGAATTCCGGCTCTTTTTAGTGAGCCAGATCATTTGGCTGAGGTCACCAAGAAGAGAAGAGCCGGTTCTTTCGGCTCAAAAACGGCTCTTCATTTTACCACATCTGCCTTTTATAATTCAGCCAAATTTAGCACTATTTTGACCTATGATTGGTATGTGTGCACATATATCACTTAAATTATTCAATATAATTATACTAAACCTTTTAATTTCCTGAATACCATAATTTTACATGCTGCTTCGTTTCCGACTGTCACTCATCTTGTCTGCTATTCGCGCACCGCAACGCAACGCAACGCAACAGAACGCACCACACCGCATCGCAACGGAATGCACCGCATCGCAACGCAATGGAACGCAAAGCACCGCAACGCAACGCAACGCAACGCAACGCAACGCAACGCAACGCAACGCAACAGAACGCACCACACCGCATCGCAACGGAATGCACCGCATCGCAACGCAATGGAACGCAAAGCACCGCAACGCACCGTGCCGCAACAAACAGCACCGCACTCCTCTCTCTTTCTCCTGCTCTGTACCTGTAGACCGTCATCGCGCCGCGCACCACCGCCCCTCCCTGCTTGATGGTATGATCCTTGTCTGTCATCACCTGATTGGTTGCACGGACATCATTAACACAACATTCAGTCACAGTCAGTGCATGGAGTGCCCGTGGCATGGAGAAGATTGTCCTATCATTCTGCCTTGAATCAATAAAAAAACCAAAAAAAACACGGCTCTCGGACGGGAGAGAGTCGGCTCTTTGAGCCAGCTCGTTCGCGACTAACACATCACTAGTAATGACGTAGATAGAATCTTATGTAAAACTATGCTAATTATGTGCTCGTTTTTACAGTTTTGGTTTAATTTTCTGTTAAAAATCAGCAAACAAATACATATTTTTTGTCCAAATATCATAATTTTTTAACACAGCCTAAAATATAATAGATGTTTTTTAAGTTTCTGTTTATAATAAAACACAAATCTGAAAGTGAAACTGAAACGTGACACAGCAAATAAAAAAAAAAAAGTGTTTCAACTTTATTTATTCTAAAATGATAAGGTTACTCAAATGATGTTACAACTGTACAATCTGGCATGCTTTGTGATTATGCCTCTGAAATATATATATATACATGTTTTTATTTTCTTCCCATAAACATTTTTTTAAAATTCCCCACAAAGTAAAAAGGCGGGGATTTTTTGTGATGGAAACTTTCAGAACCTCTTTGTGTTGTTTAAAAGACAGAAGACAAAGCCTGCTTTTGTTTTGAATGACGTGTCAATATCCTTGTTCAACATCAAAATACTTTCTTTTTGGCACTAAAGTTTTGACGAGAGAAAAGGGGAACTGAAAATCACCAAGAGGAAGTTTACATTCTTACTGACATTTAACCCAGTACAGTCATGATCAATAAACCACGTCGGGCTCCTGCAAAGAGAACCTAAAATGACTTATTGTTGAAATCTTCACAGACATGTAACCTGCACTTGTTTTGACGACAAATATCCTTCCTCCTTTTCCAAGAAGTGGTCCATTTCTATCCATTTACTGATATTACACATCGCTGCAACGTCTGACGCATGAAACGAAAAGTGCAACGCAGCAGTTCAGTCTAACTTTAACGTGACTCATCACCAGCATGCTGACTCAACAGTCACGTTACACCTCACTCATAGGCTAGTAAAATAAAAGAAACACCTAAAGATCTTAAATTCAAGTTTGATGTTTCTGTCTTCCAAATATGTATTTCTTTGAATTTATTTATGTGGTGGTTCCAACAAGGGGTCGTGGGATGAATCTAAGGGGTCACCAAATAATTAAAATGAGAGAACAGCAAAAAATATATATATTTCTGCCTCCAAAAATCCTTTATTTTTTCCCTCTAATCTCCTCAGGCTGCTAGAAGTTATTCAAATAAAGAAAATGTATGAAACTGGTCAAATGGTAGACATAATGCAACCGGTGATAAAGGGTTTGTCCCTTGTGATGTGTATGTAGCGTTTGTGTACTCCAATAAATCTTAATGTTCCAGGAAAGCACAGATTGTCCTAATGTCTAGTTACATTTCTTATTCCCCTCACACCTGCACTCTGCTCAAACTAGCTAATCACAAAGTAACTCACTTGTGTGAATAGACAATGCTTTCTCACACAAGCAGGGTGGAAGGTGTGGGTCACAAGGTTAAATCCAGGTTATAAAGAATGCCGTAGTGAGGGAGCTCTTTGTCTTTTACACTGACTTTGTCTGCTGTATGGACCCAAATGCATTTGCTGAATAAATTGTAATGCTTCTTAACTGAATGACCCGAGACTTTTATTAAATAATTTCTCCAACAGGTTGCAAGATTTTGCTTCTTTTTATGGGGTCACAAGTTAAAAATGTTGGGAACCAATGATCTAGAAAATGCTACTGAACCCCATTTCCACCAGTAAAATGAAAGTAAAAAAGATGAAAAGTTAATCATGATATAAAAAATGCACTTGATAAGTCAACATTTTGGTTTACAAAGTAAAAATTGTGAGACAAAAAGTCAAAATTATGACACAAAAAAATTACAAATTTAGACAGTCAAAATTATGAGACTAAAAAATTAAAAATTGCGAGACAAAAGGTAAAAATGAAGATAAAAAAATTTAAATTGTGAGACGAAAGGTAAAAATTATGAGACAAAGTCAAAAATGAGACAAAAAAATTTAAATTGTGAGACAAAAAGCAAAATTATGAGACGAAAAATTTAAAATTGTGAGACAAAAGGTCAAAATTATGAGAAATTCTAAATTATAAGACGAAAAATTAAAATTGAGAGACAAAATAAAAAAATTGTGAGACGAAAAATGTAAAATTGTGAGACAAAAGGTCAAAATTATGAGACAAAAAAATTACAAATTTAGACAGTCAAAATTATGAGACTAAAAAATTAAAATTTGCGAGACAAAAGGTAAAAATGAAGATAAAAAAATTTAAATTGTGAGATGAAAGGTAAAAATTATGAGACAAAGTCAAAAATGAGACAAAAAAATTTAAATTGTGAGACAAAAAGCAAAATTATGAGACAAAATTTAAAATTGTGAGACAAAAGGTCAAAATTATGAGAAATTCTAAATTATAAGACGAAAAATTAAAATTGAGAGACAAAATAAAAAAATTGTGAGACGAAAAATGTAAAATTGTGAGACAAAAGGTCAAAATTATGAGACAAAAACCCCAAATTATTGGACGAAAAGTCAAAGTTATCATCATCATTATTCATCTTGACTAACTTTTCATCAGTTTTTTCTTTTATTGGCAGAAACGTGCTTCCATACAACCCTGTAAACTTGTATTATAATATAAATGCTGAAATAATTCTGCTGATTTTGTTAACTTCTTAACTGTTCGGCTCTGGTTTTAGATTTATCTAATTTGTTTAATTATTGATTTTCAAAGTTTCGACCTTTAATAACGTGATCTGAAACTTGAAGCCACGTTCGGCCGATAGACTCAAAAAACTACAACTATGTTGAGATTGAAAGTTTTGGAAGAATTAACTTTAGCATGGAAATTTGAACATCTACAGTTCAGTCTGCAGAGGACGATTAGGTGAAATGATGCTGCTGATAATGAGTTTACTCATCCTACCGCAGGTATGGTTGACTTTAGTAAACTAATGGCAGTCAACACGTCTAGGGAGTTTCCAGCTGTGACTCTGCAAACCGTATTTGACTTTACAGCCACCTGAGAAATCTCTCAGTCTCGTGTCACATTCAGGTTGTTTTTTAACTCCGTTATATGGGTGACAGTTCATTTCCTGTTGCATACTAAAGTGTTACAAGGAATTATAAGAAAAACCAGCAGGACACAGTGAACTTGTGTTTCAGTATGCCGGTAAATGCAGGCTCGTCATTGTTTATATTCTAATGGTTTTACACTCGGGTTGAAGTTTAGGGACAATAAATAGTGAAATATTCTGCAGTGTGAATTTCTGTAGCACAAGACGAGAATGTAAAAGAGATTAAACTGAAGTAGAGTCTCATGTGTGAACTTTACACAGCCGGTATTAACGTCTGATAATGATTTACAGAAACGTGTTGTGTACTTAAAAAGTTATCAGTTATTAAGAAACCCAGTGGCTTGTAAATACTTCATGCTGATGTACATGTTCAAAGCATCTTTTCAAACCTCATATTAATCATTTGTGGCAGGAACAAAAACATTTAAAATCAGGATAATGCATATTTTGACTGGTATGTTTTGTTTAAGGTTTCAATTTATTATACTCTACTGTACATTTTACCTGTCGGCTTATTATTTGTAATTCAAAACGTAATAGTTTCTGTTACACAAAGTCTTAGTTGAATCATCTCTTGTAAATTTAGATATGTTTTTGATGTATTATTGTCTCTGTACTCCTGCTCTTTTGGGATTTTACTGACATTTTATTGTGTACTACTTGAATTGTTTTGAGATGTTTTATCATTGTGGCTTGCTGTTTGGGCTCAGCGTGCAGATATGATGCAAAAGATGAATAAAAAAACACATTATAACTGCACATATGGGGCATCTGAATGTTTAAAATGTGCATAGAAAAATGATTTTTTCATAATGGCAGTTAGTTCCCAGTTTAAATAAATGTTTTTGGCTTAAAAGAAAGAGGAAACACAGTTTGGTAACTGTCCAATAGTGGATTTCGCCACAAATCAGTCAAACAGGAAATAATGTCGGAGGCAAAACAACAGCATCACATCTTCTTTTAACAAATTAATAAAATAAAACAATAAACTTCAAGTAATCCATCCCATCATCATCATCATCATCATCAGCGGCAGCAGCAGCAGCAGAAAAATAAGAAATACAAAAGCAAAAGAAAACCACATGTTCAACCTAAGAGGAAACTCAGGTAGAAATCATTTAAAACTATAATAATTTAATAGTTTAAACAACAATAATGCCATCTTTTATGCCATTACCAGAAAATAATCCCAAGGAAGGAGGTAAGAAAATGCCATGCATAAACCAACGCTGATGAGAGACACAATTTAATACAAAGTTCCTACTCAACAAAAAGAGTGATGATAAGAAGCGTGTCGTTCAGAGCGGGCCGAGCTCATCGCCACAGTCACTTCATAGAAAAGGTCATTCACAGAGAGTTCAGTTTAGATTTCATTTACACACATGTTGTCTTTTTTATCGCCTCCAGACATTCAGAGGAAGGTCTCTGTGTTGGACGTAAACGGTGGTAGCCATCGTAGAAGTCCTGCTTCATAAACATTTGTGGAAAAAAATTATATTTTGACAGAAAAACTTAATCTGAGAGGCGTGAAATGTGGATTTAATCGAGGAATTACTCAGAAATGCAGCAGAATATCTCATATATCAGGAACAAAAAAGCTGTAAGTAATGATTGTTGTGTAAATTTGGGATTAAAATAAAAATAAAAACATAATTGTTCTACTTTTTATACTGAATTTAACACTGAAAATAGCTTATAAACCCCCCGTAAAATGAATTATCTTAATTTATACCACAACGATGGAAACAAATGGCTTCTGATTGGATGGAAAGTGTCTCTTAAAATTATTTTTATGTCATATTCATGTTATTTAAGAGGGCATGGCTGCAAATAAGAAGCTAATTAATTACGTAAATCAAAGCCATGTTTAAAAAATGAAAAATGTATTTATGATTACTGTCATTTTTTTTTTTATTTAATTTTTTTCTTTTTAGTTTTCAAGTTTGATTAGCATTAATATTTTCTTTTTCTTTGTTTTCACAGACTTTTTAAATTTAATTTAATTTGTTTTTATTTGTACTTTTCATAGTGGCTTCTGATACCACTGATATTACATGTATTTTCAGCAATAATGTCTCATAATATGAAAACACTATTGTCATATACCGAATAAAAATTTGAATTACAAAAAAATAAATGAATAAAATTGGATTGCCCCTTTAAAAGACAATTTTTCCAATATTAGTCTATGTTAATTAGGTCATTTAAAAATTAGGTCATAAAACTTTCCCACGCAGGTTTAAAGCCTGACGGCAACAGATCAAATGTGTGAAATGACTCATAGAAAAATCCGTTGATTAATACTGAACAACAGTAGCAGTTGAAAACGGGATTTCCAACCAGATTTCAAACATAAACGCAGATGACGTTGAAGCCTTCGGACTTCTACGATGGCTCCAATCGGAGTCTTTAAAACACTTTGGGGGGAAAGCAGCTCCTACTTTATATAAATGAATTTAGTTGACAACAGCTTATATCAAAAGAGACCTCACAGGGTTGTTTTTAAAAGTTCAATCCATCGACTCACATGCAGCAAACAAAAACAAAAGAAAACATAAAATAACAAGACAATCATAAACCCAACCAGCACTGAAGTAAAATTGCACATTCAATACTCCTCGGTGCCAAAAATGGTCGACTATGTTAAAAACATTAATGTAATGTAAACGATTAATATAGAAATGCAAAAAAGACGTCATCTATTCATATTGCATTGAATATGGCTCAGATTTTTCTCTTCTTCTTGGATAAATGCTGCAAACACACGCACGTACACACACACACACACACATCTGTAGTCTGTAGTACATGCTGCACAGAGTGAAGACAGTTTCTGTTGCAGCTGTACTGGTTCTCTTTTCAGGATTGATATGGAATAAGGAATATTATCTCACACACACATACATACATACACTCACACACAAACACATGCACGCACACACACACAAAAGCTGCATGTGAAAAGCCTCGTTGGGTCAGGAGTACCAGATACACACTATGAAAAGTAAAATATGTGTTTGTGACGGCAGCTGGAGAGTCAGACGCTTGAAAATGAACAGGTTGGTGATTATGCGTTACAACGCCTCGTTTCTAAACAGAGTCTGGTCTGTCCTCCATAATCAACTGGCTGCTTTATGGTTACGGGTGAATTAATGTGTTGTTTTTTTCCTCCGTATCGGGCCGATACTGTATATTTCTGATTTTTAAAAACCATATCTGGCAACCAAATGCTGTGATCAAGATTAAAGACGAAAGGGGGAATTTAGTTATTCCTGTTTTTAGCTCCAACACTGTGGAATAAACCAGTAAGTTCCCAACCTGTTTCAGCTTGTGACACCTTAAAACAAACACATTATAAACTGGGAGCAGTTTTGTAATTTGAGTTGGTTTTTTAGAGGCCTGAAAAGTATTTCACAAGAAAAGAAAAAACATTTGAAAAATGAAATATATATTTTTCTTTCTATATATATCTCAACCCTTTGACCACTCCTTTAATTGCTGTGTTCCTGTTTCTGGTATTTTTATGTGCATGTGTGAAGCAAGGTGCTATAAAAAATAAAGTTTCCTTCCTCCTGTACTTATATTATACTTTATAATGTTATCAAAGCCCTCCGTTGACCCATTAATGTGGACGCTGAATGAATCATCATGATGGAAACAGAGATTTAAGTGAAAACAAAACCACTGTGATAGATTCTGGGAACATTACTGAAACAGATACGACACTACATCCATGTAATGTCTTTGGCACACAGGTTTTAAGGGGTAAACACATATAAAACTTTAGTATTTATGTCATTTTGATTAAATTTCAACATAAATAATCTGCTTTGAAATGCCTTATCAACACATTTTCTTACTGAGTGAACCCATTCTTCAAATATGAATTGTGACCAACGTGTTTTCATGAGTTCGGCTCCTAAGCGACACGGCGTGAACTCACGGCGGCTGCTCAAAGTGCACTTTGCATCCTGAACCGTTAAAAGTCTTACGATCAATCAATCACTCCGTCAATCAATCAGCACAACCAATAAATAGAATAAATAAATACAAATAAATAGTTGACCATTAAAATCTCCACTGCAGTGCTGCCGAAGAGCCGAAGCAGTTCACTCCTCTGGTCTGTCTCGTTTACGTCTCCGTCTGCAGAGACGAGCCGGACTCGGTTCCTTTTTTAACACTTTTTCTCTCCCAGATTCGTCTCCACTACGAGTGTGTGAGAGTCCAGAGAGACTGAGTGAGAGGGTGTGTGAGTGTGAGAGTGTGTGTGTGAGCGCCTCAGACAGCCGTCTCCAAGTCTTCGTGGGTGGCAGAAGAAGAAGTTTGTTGGGCGTTGAGGAAGGTGGCGAGCTCCGAGTCTCCCTCCGCTTGGTCCGCTGCTGTCTTCCCCTGGTGGACACACACACCGTCACTACGATAAAAAAAGAGGAATGTAGGGCTGCAACTAACACTTATTTTAACAAAGTTTTTAACAACACAATTTCCCAAAACTCAAATTGACGTATTTAAATAACTTGTTTTATCTAACGAACAGTCTAAAACCCAAACGTATCCAGTTTACCACTTAGAAAAACAAAGAAAGGTAGAAAATCTTCACTTATAAGACGCAGAATCAGTACATTTTTGCTTTAACCTATTAAAAATCTGACTTAATTAATACATTAATTAATGCGCCATTTGAGGTCAGACGTCAGAGATAACACTTCCCTCTCTTTCGCCTCTCTTTTCCTGCCATTCCCTTATAGCTACTATCAAATAAAACAGACCTCAAAGGAAGGAGTGATGAAGAAGTGTTTGTTTCTGTTTATTTTTTTGCAGTCTGTGGTTTCCAATTTAACATTTCCTTGTTTTAACAGGGTGGGAAGTGATTGTATTTTGACAGCTGGTAAACCCAGAACAAGCAAACAAACAATAGATCGGAGACAGATTAAATTCCTTTATACAGATCAAGTCAGGTCGGGATATCCCTGCACTGAGGCAGAGAGACACACCCTGGCAACCGTTAAAGTATTTGTCTGTAGATCATTTACATGTTGGTCCTCTAGATATGACTCAGCTAGACTTACGGGAAGTGTTTGTGTGTGTTTGTGTGTGTATTTACCTGGAAGTTGGTCTTCTCGAGCGACGCCCCGGCGTCTACAAGCAATCGACACACGGCGTGCTGCTTCTCTGAGGCTGCTTTGTGCAAGGCAGTGTCACCTCTATACCACACACACAAACATAGATGGTGATCAGATAAGCTGTGAGGATGTGCAAATTAACCTTCTCTTGAAGTGTGGTTGTAATCTACAGTTAGAGATTACTGGTACACTGACCGCACTGACGTAAAACAGAAAACAAACTGACAAACAGAAAACCACACAGCAGATAAAAGAAGATTTCTCACGCTATCAGTGCATGTGATTCAATGATGATCTGATAATATATACAGTATATATACACAGAGAAAAAGAACACAAATAAAAGTAGTCAACATACTTCTCTCTGTCGGTCAGATCCAGAAGCACCTTAGAGCCTGATGAGGGAGAAACATGAGCAGCTTTTTACACAGTGATTATTTAAGAAAATACACATTTACTCATGTTAAAGGAGTACTCTACCAAATATAGCTTTGCGCTCCTATAAAATGTCAAACTCATGATGAACGGTTAAAGAAAAAAATTATAAAAATCGATGCAGCAGAAACAGTCTTTTTTATTCCACACAGTTTTCTTCCTCGTCAAAACCTGGCGCCTACATTACCCACAATGCAACTCGATGGCTGACAGTTCGGTTGGAGATTCAGGTGTGTTATGCCAGTAGCGGCTAATGTAGCGGAGATGAGCAGCGATCTACAGAGGTCTCACTTCTTTCTAACTCCACGCCAACAGATTTTTAAAAATCAAAACTTGTAGTCTTCCGCGTCAACCGACGCTGACTCAAGTGACATCACTTGAGGACATTTATCAGACTTTACTCAGCTCCTTCAAGGTAAAATTACTGCTTTTGTGAATGTAGTCTGGTGGCTTTGAGTCGGAAAACTCGCCTTCAGACAGCCCTTTCTGACGGGGAACTGAAGCCGTTATATCTCGGTCCTTAAAGTTACCAGACTACATTCACAAAAACAGTAATTTTACCTCGCAGAACACAGGAGTTGCTGGTCTACTATTGCATCGATCGGTTAATTTGTTTGTGTTATTGTGTGACTTTCTGATCTAAACTAACGTGGCGTCCACAGCAGTACATTATTTAGCTTCCGTTCCGGTACACCTGTCTGCTTCTCCAAACTGGGAGCACGCCGACCACCATCTAAGTTACTGTATGTAACGTGCATACACTGACCGTAAGGATGTACTGTACATGTATCAGCGTCATCATGCAGAAACCTACGTCAGGTCATGTGGTAAAACGTTTTTACAAGGGCTTGGGAAAATAGCATTTTTAAGAAAGCACTTTCTCACCCTGTTGCAGAATGAAGCTGACCAGGTCTGTGTGTCCGTTCTGGGCCGCTATATGTAACGCTGAACAACCTCTGGAGTCTCTAACCAACAAGCTGGCGCCTCGACGCACACACTCCGTCAGCTGGAGACAGAAACAGATAAAAAAAGAAGCGGATTAGGTTTGTTTTTTATAAAAACGAGGAATATACAGAGAGTCCTAATTTGTAGCTCTGGTGTATATACAAGAAAGGGGTGAAAATATGTTATAAAACATTGTCGTTTACAACACTGTGATTTATGTATTTGTTATTACATAGTTTGGTTTACGGACAGTATAACTTTTAAAGTATCTTCAGCGTTCTATCAGAACTACAGAAAGCACTGGCACTTAAGAGTTGCTTTGGGAAACCCAAAAAGCATTCGTAGGAAACACTGTATCACGAAACAGGGCCCTAAAAGAGGAAATGTGTGTCAGAGCTTTTTGCTGAATCATTGTTGTTTTTTATTATCAGCTGGTGAAAGAGAGTAGCATGACACATTAAACTACCCTGGCTGTTATAAATCCCAGTGAAGTGCAGCAGATACAAAACTGGTAAAACTGGTTTTAATTGCACATTTCTCGACAGTCTGTGTTTGTTTGTGTGTGATTGAACTTTACCATAGAAAGGTCTCCTGTACTTGCGGCGTTCAGCAATGCTGTAAACACAAAAACGGACAGAAACATCATGTGAGATCGACACGTCAGAACAAGACTTCAATTGACTACTGCTATGTCTGTTTGTCTGTTAACATCTTCCTCTTTTTCTAAACACATCTGCCTCCTTGTTAAAACACTGTCCGCAGTAATGATGACTAACTATAAATATAGGTCAGGGACTTTACCCAACCAAATCTCTGGGTTTGTATGTGTCCCAAATAATACATGTACAGTATTAAAGGGAAGCATTGCTTAAGAAAAAGGAAGAGAAAATAAAAATAAACATGATTTATGTTATCCCGCATGGTCTTTCTGCACGGACTCTTTGAACTCTTTGAACTTTTAGTTTCACTTTCCAAATATCCACCGTCTGTCTGTGTTTTCTTCAGTCAAGTGAAGGCTGAGCTAACTTCCGTGTAGCAGAAAATCTCTGGAGCCTGGATGGATTACTGAACGGGCCTACACGGCACAGGTCCAGGGGCCCAAAGTGTCAGGGCTCCCCTGGCCTTCACCTACATAATGTCACTCAAAGAGACACGTACCAACCAGGAAGAAACTCAAAACGACCATAAAGAGCTTCAAAAGGACTACAAAGATACACAAAACGACTACAAACAGACCAAAACAACTACAAAGTGACACAAAACAACTACAAAGTGACACAAAACAACTACAAAGTGATGCAAAACAGCTGCAAAGAGACCACAAAGAGACTCATAACGACTATGAAATGGGGCAAAACAACCACAAAGAGACACAAAACCACAACAGGCTAAACAACTGTACAGTATGTAGGAGATATGGTGGGGCCTTTTGCATGTCCCAGGTGCCCATTGTCTCATAATCCATCCATGCTCTCTGTACTCCGGAGCCATCAAACGGCTCTAAATAGCACATCTAAAAATACTTAATGATAAAAATGACCTCAAATTAACTAATCTACTGTACCTGCCTCGACTTTGCCTCGTGTGAACCTGTACTGTAAGTGTGCTAGAAGCATTTATAGTCCAGGATTTCAGAAGTCATCCGTAGAGAGTTAGAGGCACCAGAAAAGCTAAATGCTTGATCTAATTTTACTAGTGCAAACTGACAAAACACCAGTGACTGTGTGGTTTCCAAAGTTTCCAAAGAAACTGAGTCACTTCATTTTTCTTACGGAATATGAGTTGTATGAACAACAATTTGGTTTTAATCTAAGAATGTGGACTGAGTTCTATATTTTCAGTGCGGTGTTGATTGCTGTTTGAAGTGAAGACAAAACTGAAAGTGGATAAACATAAAACACGTTGGGACATGTCAGGAGGAGGAACAACAGGTTCATCAAACTGGAGAGTCCCAGGATTTACAATGACTTATCACTGACACAAGATCTGCTAACCAGGTCACAGATAAAATTCTCCAGAACAGTCTACAGGGAATGTTTCTGTAGAATCATCACAAGCTGACAGCTGTTAAAACATCTGCAAAGCCCTCAGGGGATGCTAAGATTGTATTTAGCGTGGGGGAAAACACACTTCTTCAAGCTGAAACAGTTGCCTTTGTGTTTGCATGTATAGATATCCTTTGACTGGACATTTTTTATAACATAAATACACAGAAATGAAGCTAAAAAATAAAGCAATCCAGCATCTTTTTGCAAAGAAGTAACAAGGAAATTATTAACAAGGAAATTCAAAAATATCATCTTTCTGAAAAATTTAACAGGTTTCACTTTTAGTTTCCAAAGTGATGATACGCTCAAAGCTACAGATGCAAACCAGTTTTTACACATTTTTAAAAAGGAATGTTTGTGTGTGTGTGTGTGTGTATTTTACCTTGTTCCTCGGCTGTCAAGGAAACACTGGAAATAGAAAGTACAGAAAATTAAAATGTGGAGTTATGTAGAAAACCTACTTTAGCGATTATTTTTTTACTCTAAAATAAAAAATATGGATCATCACACGTTCCTCCTTTTAAGCTGTAACAACTAGTTGATTAATCACTAAATCAATCGACAGAAAATGAAAAATGAAACTATTTTGAAAATCGAAAAATCATTTTAGTCATTTTAAAACAACATTTGCAGGTTCCAGCTTCTCAAATGTGATGATTTGATTCTTTGCTTTGTCATATTTGATAGTAAACTGAATATTTTTGCCTTTTGGACTGTTGGTTGAATAAAACAAGACATTTGAAGACTTGAGCTCTGGGAAATTATAACCGACATCTTTCTGATATTTTATAGACAAATCGATTAATTGAGAAAACAATCGGCAGATTAATCAATAATTCAAATTAGTTGCAGCCCTGATGACATTAACGCCTCTTTTTTAATTTCTTCACAGTCCATGCAGGCCTAAAAATATAATATATGTATAATGTACATATATATATAATTATTATCTATTAATCCTTACTTTTAAAAAATGCCAGAAAACACAAAGAAATGTCCATCACAACTTCCCAGAACCCGACGCGATCACTTCAAATGTTTATGTCTTCAAAAGATCTTAAATTTAATATGATATAAAAACTGAGAAAAGCAACAAATCTTTACATCTGAGACGCTGAAACAAGAAAATAAATGACTGATTGATCATCAAAACTTGGTTGACTAAACGTTTCAGTATTACCCTAAGATGTAATTAAACAAAATGCATGTAGTTCATATCTAATATTTATTTAAAACGTATGCAAGAGCACATATATATCATTCTGTTTATGTAATCATGAATTACTGCACATGTGTAACTGTCTTTGTGAGCACAGGCATGCATACATATCTAATCTTCAATGGGTTAAATAAAGGTTAAAAGAATGTAATATAATGTAATATGATATGATATGATATATCTGCTGTGTGTCTGCTGACGTACCCAGCAGTCGGCTCCACCACCAGGTCAGGCATCCCCGTGGACGACCCCTGGTTCACCACGGGTCCTTCGTGGTCCAGGATGAACACCTCGTCCTGACAGATCTCTGTCACAAAGTGGAGGTGCTCCTACACACACACACACATACACGTTCAGAACAGATGCATGTAAATATATACTGTATACGCGCAGGTAAAACCAAACATAACATGATTTTTGAACTGTTGGAGAAGCAGTGTTTACCTGAGCCTTGTCGATGCGATAGAAGCGGTCAGTTGACGTGGCTGCAGAGCAGAGAGACAGGAAGTCAACAGGAAGCCCTAATAAAATATGTTAAAGACTGTCTGTCTGTCTATCACACCACTTTTACTGTTGATTGGGATTAACTTTCTTTATAACATCAGCTAAAAACACACCTTTTTAAACTGGCTGTTAATTGATTTGTATGATTTTATATCACCTGGACAATATTATATTATCTAATTAAGTTTTATTTTCTACTGTATAATTGTATATGTAAGGGATAACACCCGATGAGGTGTCCAATATCATCATATAATACAGCAACAACGATAAAAAATGACTCAGTCTCTCTGAGGTTTGTTAATATTTGGTTGTTTCAAAAAATACATGAAATTAGATTTATTTGGGATTTTTTTTTTTTTTGGTGTAAAATCTTTATAAAGTACTTTTTCTATTAAGGTGACGGGCAAAGTCTGGAACTGACAACTACATTTGAGACTTATCTGGATGAGAAACTCCACATTGGTCAACATGTCTCAGTCACTCACAATCCAAGAAGCTCCAGTTGGGAGAGAGTCTACTGGTTGAACTGGTCCGGGGAACGCCTCTGTTCTCATCCTGAAGACAAAGAGATCAGCAGACACTTATAATATTTATCATCCCTTTATTGAACAATATGAAAAGTTTGCATGGAGGATTATTTGAAGAAAGCACAAGAGAGAAATCCAGACAGAGGAAAGTTATTATTAAGTGCTTATTATTGAGAAGTTGAACAAGACAGAGACGATCAGGACAATGAGGCAGAGTAGAGTGTAGTTTAGATTAGTGTTAGACTCATCACAGCTAATTAATGTGACTGTTATATTACTGTTTATATGTCCATAAATGTTTTTTTTCCAGTGTGGTAGGAGAGGACTTTACTCAACATGGGTGTCAGACTGTAAAACCTACATTTAATTTAATGTATTTAGCTTGTTTTGATTGGTGAATTCCTCATTTTAAAAGGGGTGTGTAGTGCAACCCACTGCCAGCACTGCTTAAAATATCATAACTATCATATAATAATTGTGAAAAATCCTTTAAATTATGACACAGATTTTAGCTATTGTAAAAAGGCGGATTTTAGAGATTTTAAATATTTAGCAAAAATCTTCTTCACATCTTTTCCTGCAGAGAGACACCCAAAAGTGAGATACCTGATAGTGCACTCTGTGGCCAGTAGATGGTGCCTGGTGTAAGTCCTAGCAAGCACAGCAGACAGGTTTCAAGGTTAACAAACAGCCAAAGCATTTACATCCAAAACTTCCACACATGTTAGTTTCAACGTGAGACACGAAGAGCAGCTCTGCATTCCCACGGGTATACCTCTCTCTCTCTCGATATATATATATATATATATATATATATAAATATAAAACGCTGCAAGCATCATGAAATAATGATGACGAGGAAGAAAGAGAAGAAGTGATGAGGAGCATTAATGATGTAGATAAAGGGGAGAACTTGCCTCTTGTAATCTGTCAATATAGAGTCTGCATGTCTCCAGGTCACAGTCGCCTCTCACCACCACGATGCCTACTGGGATGGCTGCAATACACAAACACACACTTTAGATAATAATGCATTGAAAAAGTAGGTTAAACTGCATTTTTTGGCTGCATTCATTGACATTTTGGTTGATATGGCGAACCTTTGCTTATTTGCACATCCAGCAGTTACAGAGCAACATGATCATTCATTTGGAGTGACGTTTCTGTCCCACCTGATGAATGTAAGTTTCAGGTCCCTGAGGGATATATCTGGCCCTTTACCTCCTAAATGCTCCCCTATGTTCACCAGCTAGTCTCTAACTGTGTCTGTCTGCTGTGTGCTGATGAGCAGGTAGTGTACGGTGAGTTTTTAGAGGTTTGAGAGCAGTGACAGTGAACCAAAACAGCAATTGAATACATTAGGACCACCACTGGGAAGCTACAGAATGATATAAAAACCTAAAAAAACAACAACAAAATAATGGTCCTGCCCTTTAATCATGGTGAGTTTATATCTAAAATATTGATTATAGCCACTTACAGATGTCTCGTAGTCGCTCTTTGTCGTACTGCAGTCTGTCGTACTCCTGGAGGCTGATCCGATTCACTCGAAGACGCAGACGATCTGGAACGGCGTGAGGACTGGAAACAAACACACACCGAGTGCATGTACACATACACACACAAACAATTCAGACATGTCCAAACGTACAATGATAAGAACACACACATATGCATACATGCACGCACAGACACACATATTCACACGCATCACAAACCAGATTTTGCAGCTATTGCAACATAATGACTTTTAATTCCTCATCTGTCCTGTTTCGTTGAAGTTTTTTCTAACTGAGCTCAAGTTTTAAAAGTCAAACTTATAACTGGGAGTTTGAAAAAAAAGTATTAAAAGTAATAAGATATGAGGCTTTGCTATCCTCCCGCAACATGACCATGATTCTGTGTTTGAGTTTGAGGTGGGCCAACACATTTTTAAGTCAATGTTGGTGGGCAATATTGCCTTGAGCGATGGAGGATGGAGGTTGAATGTTGACTTCAGAAACATGGTGGGTGGTAAACAAAACCACAATGAGAAAACACTGTTGGCAGAATTACCCATCTACCCAGCCTCAAAAGCTCAAAATCTTACCTGTAAAGGAACAGAAAGGTGTCAAATTAAAGTACGTTAGCACCACTTTCTCTTCACAGCTGAAGCAAAATGATTAAAATTTCTGGGGGAGGGCGTGGACATCAAGTGAGAGCCGAGGAGAAGTGCAGGTATAATAAGCTCAGGGTGAAGTTAAAGGTAAAAGGACTACAGCGGGACAAACATCAAGACGAGAGGCAGAAGCACATTTAAAGGTGGAGAGGCTTCAGCATGCGGCCATACTCTCTTTCTCTGTCAGGCCACATGTAACCAAAACTCATTCGACGCGATGCGACTCAACGTGGGTTCGACCAATACGAGCTTTTGAAGCCAAAGCTGACACAAATTTGTCGATACTGCAAATCGTATTTACTGTGAGTCATATTTAACATTGTTAAATTAAGTTAGGAGTGTTCATGTACAGTAGGTTGCACAATATACCAAATACAAATGTTAATTTTGGCATTTTTTTTTACATCTAAATAAAAGTTTGCGTAATGACTTTGGTCGAAAAACATAAAAGTTGTGAAATTGTGAATTATGTCTCGTCATCAGGACAAAAGAAATCAGACAAATGCAAACTCATTCAATTCGTAAATTGAACCTGCAGCGATTTTATTAATCAATTGATAGTTCAAGTCATCTTTTAAAGCAAAAAAGCCAAATATTCGCTGGTTCCAGCTTCTTAAATGTGAGGATTTATCCCTTTTCTCAAAAAAATTATAAATAAATAAAAATAGAAAAAAAATTTAAATAAAAATTCGAGCAAAGGAAATAGTAGGAAATAAATTCTCATTATAAATTATCAAATTTTAATAGTCATTATTTTGACATTTTATAGGCTAAATTATTGATCTAAATAAATATTTGATCGTCTAACTGAAAAATAAATAAATAAATAAAATATTAGAGCAAAGGAAATAGTAGTAAACAGTGCAATTTTTTTATTTTCTGTTATTATTTTGACATTTTATAGGCTAAATTATTAATCTAAATAATAAAGTGAAATTCAATGTGGTCGTGCTAAAACACTAGTTAGAAAAAGGAAAGATCAAAAATACTATATGTGTATAAATAAGTGTAAAATGTGCAATAAGGCTAAGGATAAACGTCCTTGATGTCATGGCAGATAAAATCAATAAAATGATGCTAAATTTGAGTTCTGTCACAAAAAACTATGTTATATAGTACAAAATAGGTAATTTAATAATTATAAATGTTGGTAAAATGCCAATTTATTTATTAGTGGTTGACGACTGGTTTCAGTATGAAGGAATGAAATATTGGTTGAACCCAAACAGACGAACGTTGACACCAACAGCAGCGACTCATTCATTCAGTCACGTGTTCACTCACAGTCCATCCGTTCAGTGACAGAGGGCTGAGGTACTTACACAGAGAAGGAGTCGGGGGGAGCAGAGAGGCGGCGCAGATCAGCTGCACACACCTTCTGAATACTACGGCCGCACACACACACACACACACACACACACACACACACAGAAGAGAGGAGGAACGTATGGCGTAGAGGAGAGGAGGAGGTGAGGAGGAGAGGAAGAGAAGAGGAAGAGAGGAGGAGGTGAGGAGAGGAAAGGAGAGGAAGAGAGAAGGAGGTGAGGAGAGGAGAGGAGACAAGGACATGAGAGGAGAAGACAAGAGAGGAGACAAGAGGAGAAAAAAAAAAGGGGGGAGGAGACAAGAGTAGGGGATAAAGAATAAATGAAAAAGAGGAGGGCAAGAAAACAAAGGAAGGAGAGAAGGTGAACAAATGAAAATAATAAATATTAAAGAGATTTCAGACATGTGTTGTCAACAGGAAGAGGAGGGACAGACGGAGAGAAGCCCAGAGGTGAGTAGACACACACTGATAGCACAGAGTAGCATAGAGAGCACACTGCTGTTAGCAGAGCACACTGCTGTTAGCAGTACATCCAGCAGAGACACTACTGATACTCATCATTATCTACTGTAGCTGCTAGACTTTACAGAGAAAATAGACCCACAGAGATAAACATGGAGAAGTATTAGTGCTACAGGGGATGGAGGAGTGTTAGTAGCAGATAGAAGCTTTGATCTATACAGCAGATGACTAGTGGTGGAAAGTAACTAAGTACATTTTTGACATACTTGTACTTTAGTGTTTTTGCTACTTTATGCTTTTACTTACCTACATCTCAGAGGGATATATTTAGAGCTGCAACGATTAATCGATAAGTTGTCAATAGGACTGTCAAAGTTAACACGATAATAATGCCTGTTGGGCTGCAGTTTGCCATGTTATGATTTAAGCATATTTTTTTATGTTAAATGCAGTACCTGTGAGGGTTTCTGGACAATATTTGTCATTGTTTTGTGTTGTTAATTGATTTCCAATGATAAATATACACATACATTTGCATAAAGCAGCATATTTACCCACTCCCATGTTGATAAGAGTATTAAATACATTTCAACAGATAAAAAATGTGGGATTGATTTGTGATTAATCGCAATCAACTATGGACAATCATGCGATTAATCGCGATTAAATATTTTAATTGATTGACAGCCCTAAAAAAAAACATTATGATATGATGCAGTACTATACTACTAATCTACCCAGTAGTACACAAAGTATCGAAAATTGACTCCACATTGACGAAGTACAACATGAAAATGCATTAAAACACATAATTGGAATTATAATTGAGTATTTTTAGACAATGATGTTTCTACTTTTGCTTAAAGTGGCAATCTTGAAGATATTTATCTAAATAAATGTCTGTTAAGTCACTATCTATCGCCAAATGAAGTAACATTATGGTGATGAGCCGATGGCCCACTGATGAACGTATTGCAATATTGATATATTTGCAGTGTTATGAAATGGGTGTCTGTGTTGACATATAAGCAGGTATATTGCCAAAAAGTGAAAGTCAATTGTTTGTTCCATTGCAACGTCAGCGCCAAGCAGCAGAGCTACGCTTCTGCTATTTTGGACTGAAAGCGACTACCAGACACCAGTAAAACTACCGCATAAAAAGTAAATAAAAAATTATTTCTATTTTATTGTCATGTTCTACCGAAATGGCCTGTGTTGAACAATAAAATATTACAAATAAAATAAGCGTTTTCAGTCCAAAATGGCAGCAGCTTTTATATACCTTGGTGACAATCCTGGAAAAAAAGCTGTTGTATACACATAAAAAAATGGAGCTATACACACAACTCTAAGAACTTGAAGCTCATGTATATTAAAATGTATTTTTTTCTATTCTATTTCTATGTACATGTCAACAAAATGACTCCAGACTGTTAATCTCTGAGCATAATTCTATTGTTTTCAATCAAATAGAAATTCGAAATCAAGCAGGACTGAAATCTTTAGGATTGCCACTTTAAGTAAAGTATCTGAGTTCATCTTCCACCACAGTCCAGCAGCCCGGCTGCTTCATCCCCGATACAAATCAATAAGCGTCTCCTTGCCTTCTTCTTCTCCTCTGACATAACCGCACACAGTATCACATGTCAGTGTGTTTGTTCTGATTAAACTGAACATAAATCTCCCTCCTGTGATTGTGGTTTGGCGAGCTGAAGGGAGATGTGGGACATGGAGAGGAGTGAATGTCAGCTCCCACTAAACAGATTGTATGACTCACTCAGTGCAACCCGGGCTTTTACAACACTGCTGGCCTACTTCCACTCTCTGTGTGTGTGTGTGTGTGTGTGTGTTGGTTTGTGACTCACTCGTTGAGTAGGGGCACAGAGGTGCGTCTCTTGCTCTTCTGGACCATGTTGGCCTGATTTCGGAGGGAGATGCGGAGGGTGGAGGGAGCCAGTCGACACGGCTCTCCGTCCACCTACAAGAACAAAATAAACACACACAAAGAAAGGTCATTGTTTGGTCATTTTCTGTATCAGTTTCAATACACACTTATATTACACAATACAACACTTTTTCTGTACCTTACAGTAGTTTGAGGAAAATGGACATGGTTTTCCAGAGAAAGAAAAGGTAAAGACAAGATCAGGAAATATCATTTAAAGGTATAATATGTAACTTTTCTGCATTAAAATGTCTAAAAACGACTAGACCTATGTTGCATATTTTTCTGAGTTGTGTACTTCAACCCAAGAGAAATCTAATTATTTTTATTAATTAATTGATTATTTACTTATTTATTTATTGTTTTGTTTCTTGTTCTCTTTTTAATTTTGTTTTATTAATTAATTAATATTTTCTCCTTTCTTTTCCATTACGGACATTTGGGGGTAGGGGGGGAATTGACGGCTGATGCTGATTTTATTGTGTATCTTGTTCTAAATAAACATATTGTTTAAAAAAAAACAATAACAACAGAGAAATCCGTAATCCGTAAAAGTGTCACGGTCTGTTTCATTTGGTCGCCTGTCAATGGCGTTATATCCCCTATGTGCATGTGTCAGCGTTGTGGCCGTCTGCCAGAGGCCATCATAAATTGACTTTTCATCCACTTTTAAGCCACATTTTTACCATAGACTGTATATAAGAAGTGGAAGTAGTCACCGTGACGTCAGCCATTGGTTAAGCCAGTATAAGACACGGGTTTTTTGAGTGTTCTCCTCAAATCATCTGTTTTTTATCATCATTAGTGTTTTTTTTAAGGTGGACAGAGGATGCACAATTCTGTGTACACACATTAAATCTTACTTTTAACCCTGTTGTATACCTGTATTATTCTTCAGTTACCTCTCATCTAGTTTTACTTTCTATAGTTATAATCTGTTTATAGTGACAGTGAATTCAGTCACTCAACAGTTTAATAATTAGTAATAACTGTACTCACCTGAACAGGTACAGTCTTGAAGGTAGTAAGGACGACTTCTCTGCACTGGTGCAATCTCTCTCCGTGACCGCCGACCTGTAGCGCCGCCTGGTGGACGAGAGGGAGATTTACACCAAAGACGACCACATTAACACACACCACAGTTTGTTTTTCCTTGTCACCTCGGCTTAATTCAGTATTCATATATTTATATTTCCTCTCTAATCCTCCGTTTCTCTCACCAATGAGGCCACGGTGAAGCCAATGACCTCGATGCAGCCGTCGTCATGGCGCTGCGGTTCAAAGTCTCGGTGGTCGCCTGTGTTTCCCCACGGCATGGTGCCAGCACAGTACCTACACATGTAAAGAAATTAAAATATGCACCATCTGGTTCACCAAAACTGTTGATGATTGACAGTTAACCAAGATACTGGATGTTTTTTTAACAACCCAAATATCACTTTCCACATATGAAGCTATCAGATCGGATGCTTTCCAGTCACAATCATCTTCCTCTATTATTCCCAGATCATAGGTAGTGGATTTGTTTGCACTATTTTGATGTCTGACCAAAAAAATATTATAACTCGAGGGTGGTGTCAGAGTACAGAGACCACTTGTTCCTGCATTAAGGAGCTACTAACCCACTTTCATTAGTCCTGTATTCACCAGAGAGCTGTAGTGAGTGACTCATTGTTTTTAATGCTATTTCAAAAAGCTTTTTCTCTCTAACAGGAACCACTGAAAAATTATAATTAGGTCGAATTTTTTGGCATGAAAATGATCCCAATGAAAGATGTTGCTTGTTGATGCAAAACATCAGATATAGGCTTCGTCCAAAATCTCATAATATGCACTACATACTCAATATGTGTACTATCGTTCAACATACTTTTGTGTGAATAAACAGTAGTATTGATCTTTTTGGACACACTGAGCAGTAATTTATGTCGAGAGCCTCCTTGCCGGTTGGAGACGTGTATCCATGGTAACCTGTGCCTGTGCCAACCTCATGTGACCAAAACGACAGTTTGTGTGAATCATAAAGTCTGAACTAATTTAAAATATATAATATATCTAGCAAAGTGAAATCTTAAACGTACAGTTAAATTGAAGCGTTATTGACGTTGCAGAGCTGTCTGTCAACGTCTGTTATGAACGTTGTCGTCCCTACCGCATTGCATTGTGGGATATTTATGCTGTCCAGCATTTACATACTGTAATATTTCACCGGAAATAGTATGCAATCCACGTACTATTGGTTTCATACTAAGGTTTTGGACATACTAAAATATCTCACATACTGTTTTAGCGTACTAAATAGTATGTTAGTGTGGAATTTCGTTCGCAATCATACAGTATATCGGTCCAACCCTTATGGAAATTAAGAAGTGTGGAGGACACATTATAATCACATCATACAGAGGAAACCTCTTATAGTGATCACGTCTGTCCGGGTGAAATTGATCACTATAAGCGGGTGATTTTTATACAATTTCTTTCCTCTTTTTCTTAATTTCTCATGCAGATTACCACCTTATTGACATTTGTATAAAGTAATGAAACGGACCGCAGAAAGACCAAAACAAGATGACAACCATTAAGTCGACTAATCGACTAAGAGGAATCCTTCCAACCAAACTCCACTCAGCATCATGGACAGTGTGTAATCACCTACCTGGGAATGTTTAGAAACACAATGCACTGAAATTTCAGCTCCTGGATCTTTGGGGTTAGATCGGTACCATCACACTGAGAAAGACAGAGACAAAGAAAGTTTAAAATACAGTTTGTGGCGTTGACCAGCGGTTTACAAAATGGGGGTAAATGCCCTCATGTATGAAGTATTAAATTGAACATTTTGGGGTTTTGGACTGTTAACTAAACAAAACAAGTATTCTATATTTGTTTACTTTTGGAATTTGTGACAGGCATTTTTCACTATTTTGTGATATTTTGTAGACCAGTGGTTCTCAACTTTTTTCATGTCCAGGACCACTAAACTGATGCGCATTACGTCTCGGAGCCCCAGTGTCGGGCTGAAGGACACTTCAGCATGGCGGACGTTAACAGAGGAGTTGAAGGACGGACGTTTTAATCACCCGGCCGACCTGTTGCCCAGACATGTCGACATGGAAAACGATACAGACCGACAGAGAGAGAGAGAAAGAGTGTTAACACTCACCACCACTCTGACGTGCTTGGACAAATCCCTCGAGCTTCTCTGGAGGAAATCTGAGAACGCAGCCTGCAAACACACAACAGCGCACACACACACACACACACACACACACACACACACACACACACACACACACACACACACACAAAGAGAGAGAGAATAGGAGCCAATCAAACAGAATCACAGTTCATTACATTTCCCTCATTAAAAAGAGATAACTCCTCTGCACGCTTCCTCTCCAACTCCATCGGTTATTCCTCACATCTCTCATCCTTCACACAATATCTGCACGTTTCTAAAAGTTCTTTAAAGCTTTAGATTTGAATCAGACAAAGTCAAAACCAAAATAAAGAAGAAGCTGGAAAAAAAATTCTGACTGACTGACAGTTCTACAAACTATACGATACTACAAGAGCAGAATAAAATGTCAAAATGAATCATTCTAGTAAACCATGACATCCAAATGTTTACTAAAGCATATAGGATGCACATTGCACTTGTGACACTGTTCATTATGAATCTAAAATGACTAGAAACTGCAATTACCTTTGGCAATATATGGAGGCAAGATAACAACACATCCAACTCTTGAAATGTCTCAAAAAAAGAAATGTGAATAAGGCAAATAAAGTCGGCTACAGCTTAGTTTGGTCACAAGGAAGTTTTATCGAATATTCCGTTTCCATACAGCTTTTCTAATGCGATAAATATAAAAATATGCGAATGGAAAAACACGGCTATTAAGACTTAGAAACACACCCTGCTGTATCGGAACCTCCTCCCTCTTGCAGTCTATTATAATCTTTATCTGTATTTCCTTTGCATGATTTGTGTGTCCTCCAGCCACTCCATCTCTCCTCATCCTCCTGTTTTTCCCCTAATTCCCTTCCTTCGCTCCAATCTTCCCTCTCAGCCGTCACTCTTGAAGAAACCTCGACATGTTTCTTTCGGTGTGTCTTGTTAATACAGACAGACAGAGCAGTGGAAACCAGAAAAGTTTGGGCTGCATGAGTTTCTGAGTGTGAATGTGCAATAAGTCAATTGGGACACTCACTCCTGCATAGAACATCTTGTTGCGGAAGCGACTGTTAAACTTTTCTGGGTTGGCCTCTGGAAAAGATACAATCAGAGAGGCAGAGAAGAAGAATACATTAAATACGTTTGCGAAACAACACAGAGGCATAGAGTAACACTGTTTAAATCTGACTCATTGGTGCATGCATGAATGTGTCCTTTTTAATATTTGATTTCATTCTGCTCGTCTTTCGGTGGAGTGCGATGCGTTAACGGGAAAGAGAAGGACTTAATGGAATATAAATAGAGTTCATACAGGATGAAAACAGACGTTAAAATAGATTTCACCGACCTCTGGACTCGTGGAACTCCAGGGTGACATGAGCGTCGAAGCCCAGGCTGAAGTAGTTGTTGAACACATTGAGAGGCAGCTGAGGACAAAATGTTAAAGTGAGTGTGTTTGCATAAATATTACAGAATATATTCACATAGACAGCTCATATTCCCACTCTATTTAAAAGGGAGAGTTTGGGTGTTTTGAAGTGGGGTTGTATGAGGTACTTGTCCATAGTCAGTGTATTACCTACATTAGATGGAGTTTGAAGAAGCAAACAGGAGCAAAGCAATATGATGCTGTGGATGGGGGCAGCAGCTAAACAGATTTTAGACCCCAAAAAATTAGTTTAAGTGTACGCTATATTTAGAATATTTTCACTAACTCGCCGTCAGACAGCCATTTCAGACGGGGAACTGAAGCTGTTATGTATGCTCTTATCAAAGACACCAGACTCCATTGACAAAAACAGTAACAAGGTTAATGAAAGGTCATTCGTGACTGCATCTGTTGTGCAAACTGTAAAGTTACTG
Organism: Sebastes umbrosus; assembly: GCF_015220745.1. Taxonomy (NCBI): domain Eukaryota; kingdom Metazoa; phylum Chordata; class Actinopteri; order Perciformes; family Sebastidae; genus Sebastes; species Sebastes umbrosus. The sequence goes on from NC_051291.1 coordinate 8,900,630, forward strand.
CTAATTCAGAGACCACTTCCTGCTGCTCTTGTTCCATATTAAAAGGTTTGCATAGGCGAATCACATTGAGACTTTTACTGTGATGCAGCTACACTTTAATCCAATGTAACAGTTGTAAATAATGCAGGGAAGAATTGTGCAAAAAGAAACAATGTGCTGGTTAGATGAGCTGCAGGATATACACTGTGATAGACAGTAATGCAATGACCCGTTATCTCTTGTAAGATGCTATAACACAAGTTCTGCATATAAGGGCTTTAACTTATTCTAATGAATAAAAGGTTAATCTTGTAGGCACTATCAGCTTTTTCCTCTATCCCCACAATGTGATTAATCCAAGTACATAGACACCGCCTAGTTGACTTCTGACCTTCTGTGTTCCCTCCTCCGGCTGCGCAGCACCTTTCTCTACTAGAAGGTTCCACCTATCCAGCTGCACCACCGACCCGTCCTCCACATGACACAGAACCTTGGACACCGGCTCGTCTGTGTAGCCCTGCGGAGACACAAACAAATATGCATCACTAATAGAGTAAGAGAGAAAGAAGAAGAAGAAGAAAGTAGGGAATGTATGACTGGAAAACAGAAGAGAGAAAGCAGAGAGCTGCAGATGGATTATGGCCTCTATCCTTCTTTCTATCTGTCCAACCAGCAGCTCTCTCTCCTCCTTATCATCTATTTGCTAACAAGAGCTCAACACACACACACATGTCCACATGAGAAAGAGTGGGATAGATAGAGAGAGCATGTAATGATTGGCTCTGAGTAAGTGGTCATTGAGGCTGCTTCACTGACACCATGATCACCTTAAGAGCACAGACACACACCAGACCTCATGCATAAAAGAGTGGATTTTACAGATAACACACACACCTCACTCTTCCCTTTCATCCTGCCATCAATCCACGTCTCCCTACCCTCCGTCACAGTACTCATTCGGGCCAGCTCTCTCTAATGGACAGTACGTTTTCTCTCTTTCATTATTCTCTCCATCCTCTGTGTCTGTGTCGTCTGCTTTTTATTTTCTGTCTCCCTCTTGACAGGGTCAGGAAATCAGTGTACCAAGGACTGCAGACTGACACACACAAGAACACAACAATCTGATGATAGTAGCGCTTGTCAGCAGGGCCTCCTCTGAGACACACACATACACACACACACACACACACACACACACACACACACACACACACACACACACACACACACAGCAAGTCACAGGGTCATTCACACTCACACAGAGAGAGGTGGGGCAAGAGCAGCGGTGAGTAACATGACAGAGTGTCAGAGAAGAGACAATGAGAAGGAAAGAGAGGAGGAAGGAAAGAAAAATGTCAGCAAGAAGAAAGGAAGGAAAGGAAATGAGAGGAAAGGAATGGGAAGGAGAAGGAAAATGTGGGAAATGAGATGAGAGGAAAGGGGAGGATTGAAAGGAAAGGAAAGGAAAGGAAATAAAAGATATGAAGAGGAAAGGAAAGGGTAGGGAAGGAGAGGGAAGGAGGAGGAAGCTAAGGAAAGGACAGGAAAGGAAAGGAAAGGAAAGGAAATGAAAGGAAAGGAAAGGAAAGGAAAGGGAAGAAATGGAGAGGTAAGGAGATGGAAGCAAAGGAAAGGAAAGGAAAGGAGATGAAAAGAAAGGGCAGGAGAAGGAAGCAAAGGAAAGGAGAGGAAAGGGCAGGAGAGGAAAGGAAACGGAAGGAAATGAGAGGGAGGGAGAAGGAGAAGGAGAAGGAGAAGGAAGCAAAGGAAAGGAGAGGAAAGGTATTGAAAGGAAAGGGAAGGGAAGGAGAGGAGAGGGAAGGAAAAGGGAGGAGAAGGAGAAGGAGAAGGAGAAGGAGAAGGAAACAAAGGAAAGGAGAGGGAAGGTATTGAAAGGAGAGTGAAGGACAGGAGAGGAGAGGAAAGGGAAGGAGAAGGAGAAGGAGAGGGAAGCAAAGGAAAGGACAGGGCAGGACATGAGAGGAAAGGAAACAAATTGAAAGGAAAGAAAAGGGAAGGAAAGGAGTGGGAAGGAGAAGGAAGCAAAGCTAAGGAGAGGAAGGGATTTGAAGGAAAAGGAAAAAGAAAGAGGAAAGGAAATGAACAACAGAGACAAAGTGGATAATAAAAAACCCTGCAGTAGGAAACACCCAGTGAAGTAGAGGACAAAAGGACACACTAATTACACTCCTGATAGATATGAATGTTCATCTATCTCTCTCTGTATCAGGACTTGATCTGCTTTGTACTCAGGAATCTGTCAAAGTCATTCACGCGTCCTTGTCCTTGAAAATACAGTTGATGCAAATGATGTATATTTAAATAGATTTTGATTACTAAATGAATGTGGAAACATTTGATATAATCATAAAAAAATAACTGAAAACTCATTTCAGGTTTTGACTCATGCAGAGAGATATTTGATGTATTGTCATCGCTACAATCCCACATATAACTGGTGTACAGAGAAGTCAAATGAAAGCATGTGGGTGCTCGTAAAGGTCTCTTCTTCTGTGTTCCAGTACAGTTATGCAATATATGCTTCAGGACTTTATTATTAGTATTACTACTTTATTTTAGTAATAAGCTGTAAGAGCCCAAAGTGTCCTCTCACAGAAGGATGGGTCATCAAATTTGACTTGTATAAGTTTATGCCGCCTTTTCTGGGTTAGTCAGCTTCGATTTTCTAGCTTTTTTTAGCTGTGATTTTGCCTTACACTAATGTGGTTTTAATGCATAAAGGAGGAGTAACTGTTATATGCGGCACTAATGCAGAACAGAGACAGGATAGGATCAATTTAAAGGAACTGTGTCATCTTTACTTGACGTGTTGTGCCTCAGAGAGGTCAGACAATGGCTACATGTCGGGTTTAGAGGAAGAGTGACGCAGGAAGTCGTCTGTCGTAGACTTCCTGGAATGTGGGTGAGTTTTTCTGTCACTCCCAGTGGTGTCTGAGAGGGAATATTGGATTTATTTTTTACTACATATCAATATTTGTTCATATTTCAGACTTATTAGACATTTATTTAAATTTACTTATTAGATATTTTCATTATTTTATATGTGTCTAGGTCATAACCTTGTTTTTTTAAGATACCTATACCTCTATTTAAGTATGTTGGAAGTGCTGGTTATGTTATTTTTCTTATCTGTATCTTAATATAATGTCCCAGTTGCAATGACTGCAATGACTTATTCTAATCATGATGTGGATAAACATGTAAACATATGAATTAATAACTACAGTCAGGGAGGAGAAGCCGCTACGTCCTGCCGCTCAGAAGTCAAGGCTGGGAACTCACCCCACCCCAGTTGAGCGTCCTGGCGAGGTCATTTCCTGTTCCCAGAGGAAGAACAGCGACCGGAGGCTGGGGGTTCATCTGCAGCTCATCTAGAGTGGACAGGATCCACCCCACCTACACAGAGACATGCACAGAAAGCATAAGATTAACAATAGAATACATAGAAATAGATTTTCAGGGTCCGACATTAACTGATGGCCTGTGGCCACCAAATATCCGCTGTAGGTGATCCCCTGTGGCCACCAAATATCCGCTGTAGGTGATCCCCTGTGGCCACCAAATATCCGCTGTAGGTGATCCCCTGTGGCCACCCAGTTTTATCAGGTCTCTCTTGAGAATGAGACTGAGTCTGAGATTATGGTTTCCGTGTCTTAAAATCTATAAACTGAATGCGACGCTCACTTTGAAAGCGCTGCAACCGACGAGGAACAGCTAATTCGTGAATTTGAAATGAGGGCATTATGATGCGTTCAGGCTCTATTCAGTAAAAATGAGTATTGGCCAAAGGTAAATTATAACCTTATCATAATGTGTTCAAATGTAATCTTGTAAAATGTAGTTTTTGGTGATAAACTTGAATAAATCCAATTGTTTGAAGGAGATGTTTTCACAGCAATATAAAACAGATAATAGAGAGAGAAATATGACCTGTTTATCTTCCTAATACAGCTTATAATACATAATTAATCCTACTGATGCCAAGAATTTTTTTCAAAAATCAAATATCAAAGCAAATAGTTACATAAAAATACAATCATTTTTTAATTATTTCTAATTGTGGGTTCTTATGCGAAAAAGATAATAAAGTCTGTATCTTTTGTAGTGTGTGCACTGAGAGATTGTGAGAGAACACATTTAAATAAATAAATAATTACAGATATTCATTCTGTTTATGCACAGTTAAGGAAGGCTGTGTTAAGTGGCGTTAAATTGCTTTTTCTGCATTTTTTTTTTACATAAGTTTACACCAAAAATGTACTTTGGCAACCAAATTTAGGCGCTTGGTGGCCAGTGTTGCTTTGCATTGCTTAAAAATATTCACATCTGTCTCTGGATTATAATAGAATGGAGTCTTACCGTGCCGTCCCCTCCGCAGGCAAGGATCCTCAGATTTGGCACTTTCCGATACAACTCCAACCTGACAAATCACACATAAAGCAGAGAGAGGTTGTAGAGCAAAAGAGGCTGATTGGTGTTGAGTGGGTGTAAGTGGTAAAGTTTAATGAAAATTGCTTGACCCATGAGCAGATTATTAGAATAAAAGAGGACAATGACAGAAGAACATACAGCAGTGGATTGTAATAATAACAGTATGATGTGAAATGAAGATCTAAGTAGAAATGTGGCTATAAGAAAAACACAATTTCTCTAGTTAAATAAAGCAGAGTACAAAAGTTAGTCAGTCTATTCCAAACCAATGTCACGTTGACCCAGTGTGTTAAAGAGGGTGAATTTTAATAAAAGCCCAACTGAAGGGTACTTACGCCTCTCGCAGCCCTCCCTGTGACAGGTCAAAGACTTGTCGAGGGTTCAAGATCCACATGAACATCTGTAACACCTTGGCACCCTATAGAGAGACATTTACAGTCAGGGTTTTCCAACAACTACTTGACAAGGACATTAAAGAGGACTTATTATGCCTATTTTCAGGTGCATACTTGTATTTTGTGTTTCTTCTAGAACATGTTTACATGCTTTAATGTTCAAAAAACTCCGCTCCAGCTTCACCCTAACTAGCTTTGTTTGAAGGTGTGCCAAACTAGCCGCTAGGCAGGTATTATGCAAATGTGTTACTTGGTGACATCACCATGTTACAGAAGAAAAGGCAGGATTTCAAGCGTGGCGTTTCAGGCAGTTCAGGAACAGTGTTTCTGTGGGGAGAGTAACTCTCTTTGGCGTGGACTTTGTAACTTTGCAGACCTTTTACATGCACAAAAAAATATATAACACACTAAAGGAAATGGGGAAAAGGCACAAAAGCATAATAGGTCCTCTTTAACAACTGTACAATCTTAAACCCTATTAGAGCTGCATTGTTTTTGCTGGAGCAGCTCCTATAATTGTGACCAAAAATCTCCAGCATGATGTTATAATGATGATAATGACGTTAACAAAGGTGATAAAACTAATCCTGTTTTAACTGACATCTTCCCAATTAAATGTTCTGTCGTCGCAGATTGTAATAACTCACGTAGTGGCTGGCTCAAACTGGCATTTATATCATTAAATTAATTAAACAAATCAGCCACTGACACTCTGTTGAGACCCGTACAGTCAGTGGAGGTGTAAATTAATAAAAGACATATTAGAATCTGATAATGTCATGATAAATGTTGATATGTCTTGTATGGTAGTCTTCATTAAAGGCTGTTAAACGAATTAAACTATTTATAGACATACAGAAAGTAGTGCTGAATAATACTGGTTGGTAGAGCTGCAACAATTAATGGATTAATCGTCAATTATTTTGATAAGCGATTAATTGGTGACATGAAATAAATCATGTTACAGGAACTTCATCATTGATACTGTTCCGTTTCAAAGCTTGAAGGTATCTCAAACAAATAAAAATAAAACATTTTAAAGTGTGCTGACCTGGTTGCCGCCACTCTTGGGATTGACAAAAACCAAGATGGGCTTCATGAGAGGTGAAGGGAGCGGCTTCAACATGAACGGACGCCATTTAGACTCCTGAAGGAAGAAAGAGACAAAGAAAGATATGCAAAAGGTGGAAAAATAAATAAAGTATGTGATACATAATGCTGATATGACTAATCGATTAGTTAATGAACACAAAATGTATCCCCGTATCACCTTCCAGTTTCTTAACCTGTTAAGCTTTAGGAGCACTATCCTTTGGAAAAAACGCCTAAAATGACATACCCAAAATGAATCAGGAATAGCTCCTCGACCATAAGGCTTATATGTATAAATCTGGTCTCCATGTATACGATAAAGATGCTAATGTAGCTGATATGCATCTGCTAATGTTATATGTTGGTCACCAAGCATCAATTTTGGGGTCCGATTAGTTTATGTATTTTGTAGTAAACATTAGCCCTTTAGACATTCTCTGTCTGTCAAATAAAACAGATTAATGATGATTAAAATGAGTTGCACCCCTGGCAATACATTTACACAAACACTAATCCAGGTTCATTGATCTGTGTTGTCAAAGTAGGTGGCTGACAAACCTCATATGGTCAAAATTCATTGCTTAGATTTGGTGTTGGGAGTTAAATAAATAAATCACTAAGACATAAACAAATGTGAGCACATGATGGGTCAGTGAAGACATGTTGAGTAGGTCAGTAAAACGTATTAATCTGATCTAAATCTGAACCTTCTGTATACACTTAAAAAGCACGTCGTACACTAACATTCAGTCTCCTTCATAGTGTTACTTACATCCAGTCCCTTCTTGCTTGTCCTTCGTTTGAAAGATGTCCGCTTTTTTCTCCTGGCAGAGTTCTTAAGTGAGCTCTAGGGTAAACACACACACACACACACACACACACACACACACATACACGCACACACGCACACACACAGAGTTCAATGGTTAGTTCACTGTCACCGTGTCCCTTGTGATGGTAATTAAAAGTGCAATGAAGCATGTGATGTGACTGAGGGATATATGTGTGTGGTGTGTGTGTGTGTATGTGTGTGTGTGATGACAGAGACACAAACCCAGAGTTCCCTCAAACAGATCAGACATGTGTCAGCTCATATCACATCATAGCCAAAATCACACACACTCAAACACACACACACACACACCCACACACAGTTTTGACACACGTCTTCATTTAGAGTTTTAAATTTAGATCCAACAGAGTCGTTTCTCATTACCGTCACAAAATGACAGCTAGTGAACTTTATCAACCAGTGGACTGACTGGTGATGGACGTCTGTAATGGGAGTATGTGTATGTGTGTGAGTGTGTGTGTGTTTATATGTGTGTGTGTGCACCTGTGGTTTCCTGACTTTGATGATCCAGGAGGGTGGTATTATGACTCCAGCGTGGGCCCCCAGTGAACACGGCTCCTCGATCTGGTGCAGCATGAAACACGTCACCTTGTTGTGGAACTGCAACAAAAACACGCCTTGTTATTATTTATCACATTAATCAATAAATTCACCAAAGACAAAGTTCACATCTTAAGGCCCTGGCACCACAAGCCAACGGTCGGCCGTCGGACAGTTTGGGGCCGTCGGTGAGCATCTGTCGGCCTAGTTTTTGCGGTGTGTCCTGCACGGTCAGTTCTAGTCTGCCTTTGTCGGAGGTTTTTCAGCTGATTTATCATGTTGAATCAGCGGCGACGCATCTGATCATTCTAATACACGGATATTTTCACAATGACATGGCCATCTGGAATGAAGCTAAGTGGTGAGAGTGGAGTGAAAACGGTCAGCAAACGCCGCTTTGTTTCATGTACATATCATAACAACGGCTTGTATATCCGCCGTCCTCGGTCTTCCTGTTTCCCTTTTTGAATGATGAATACAGACTAACACTGCCTGCTGGTGTGGAGAGTCATTTCTTCTCACGCAGGCGCAGAACGTACGTGCTAACTGGCCGTCCGCTGTAGTCTTTGCGGTGTGTTCGAGTGCAACGTGGCGAACAGTCGGCCTTCAACGTCGCTAATTCTTTGATGTCGGCTTGGTGTGTCTGGGCCTTGAGAGACGGCTGTCCGAAACTCTTAAAGGCTCGTTTGACAAAATTACAAAAAGTATTTGGGTAGAATAAACTTTTATTTTGAAACATTAGGTCCATCCCTAGTTTTCTGGTAACATACAGTGAGAGTTGGGGGCTTTTAATTTGAAAAACAAACATCATCCGGAGATTCCTGATAACATGCATTTGGACTGAGGCACAGAAACATCCTATACACGTAGTATATGTATGTATATTTAAGATTTAAGGTTATTAATTAATGTAGCTAAACAGTATTTCTTTATTGCATGAGACTCAGACTGTTACTCAGATTGTTCATACTTGAAGTCATATTTCTAGTAAAGTGTTCTTCACAATGTATTCATTTCACCAGATACCATTATGAGTGCATCTTTTCATTAATCTACAGTGATGAATTATTACAGAGGATGAATGACTCACCGCCTGTTTACACCAGGAACAACTGATGGCGATTATTTCTTTACTGTGGAAGAACTTCTGTTGAAAACTCTGCAGAAACAAAACAGAAATAAATAGAAGTCAGTCTGTAGGAACAATAATAACTGTGAACAACATAGTGTGTGTGCGTGTTTGTATTTACCTTTCCACACTGTCTACATTTCCCCTCCTGTCTCCGTCTGTGAACCCAGTGATGTCTCAGTATGTTTTGCTGTCAGAGGAAGAAATGATAATCATGTTAACATTTTCTCTTCACACACAGTAAACAGGACACGTACAAATGATTCTCTCACTTGTACAAAGGCACATATTTACACAGACACACACTTACATCTCGGAGGCAGCGGGATCCTCCCTCTCTGAAGGTCGGCTTACATCGGAAGTTAATCTAGACAGAGATGAAATAAACAAACAATGAATACAGGCACAAAATACCAAATTATGTCAGCTCTATTCCAAATAATGTTATTACCAGGATGGCATATAACAACATAAATATTCAACAGCTACATCATCTATACTAATACAAACCTTGAACTACAGTATATTGTTTATTTTTACAGACACACATCTTGCTGTTTTAGTCACTGTGGTGAAATTAAATCAATACTGTAGGTCAGGACGTGGGCAGGACGTCTACGACATTTTCACAATGTCTACATTTAATAAAAGGAATAAAATCAACACTGAAAACATCTCAATTATTATCTCAAATAGTGTCAAACTAGACACAACTTTCAGATATTTTCGGAGACAGAACACATTTTTCTATTCAATATATTGCTACATGTATGTTAGCAGGTCGGTAGCTTGCATATATATATATATATATATATATATATAGGGTTGGGTACCGTTCCCAGCATGCATCTGTCCTCCATAAGCCGCCCTCAGTCATTTTAATCCTAAATGTGGTTCAACAGGAACAATGCTGCAGAAAACTCCCTCACGAACATGTTTTAGAAATTGAATTATCTTTAATGACAGTGGGTAAAGTCTGCATTAAAATGTAAGCTTAACTCTGTGTGTGTGTGTGTGTGTGTGTGTGTGTGTGTGTGAGAGAGAGATACCTTTTCTAGTTGCTCTATGCATCCGGAGTGAACAACGATCTTACAGGCAGCACATTTCCTCCTGGGAGCCGACTTCTTAAAGGAGCAAACAGACACACAGCACAGAGAGCCGTGAGATACACAACAACAAACACACAACACCTTATAGTCATGTTTATAGATGTTTTAAAAATAATTTCTTAAAGGTTTACAAATCATTTTGTAATCATGATACAGATACTAATATATATACAGTATATAAAATGTTGTGCAACAATAAACTGTTAAAATAACAAATTATAGCATTACTTATAATTAGTAAACATTATTAATTATCATTTCTTGGTTTGTTAACAGTGAATAAACAATAACTATGCAGGTGTAAGATGGCTTACCCAAGCCATTTATCACACAGTGTGACTGGCATCTCTAATGCCTATTATTTTTCATTGTCAAAGTGCTTCAATAAATGATATTGCCCTGCTGCCCTTCCTCTTACAGCACATAAACTACTCCTATAGTAATAGGTAAATAGTGTAATATGACAGCTGATAATGGTGCGGTGTCAATGGGTTCACTCTGAACTGTCACACTGAGCAACACTTAATGGCACAGAGCTCCTCTCTCACAGCCTTTCACTCTCTTATCTCATTGGTTAGCGGCTCTGAATGTCCTCACAGTGCAAAAGTCCCACCACAAAAACCCTCTTTTAACAAGAAACACATCACTTTAACGAAGCAAGATGCTCTGACTGACAGCATGCAGGGGAATGATTGGTCTTGGACAACAACGACAGTGGAGGAACTTGTTGACCACACGTTGGCTGATAGAAATCTTTATCATCTTCTTTTGTATTGAGGGTTTACATAATCCTACAATCATGGTTTTTAAAGAGTTTGTTAGCAGACAGTTAAGCAATTCAAGTAATTCAAGAAGTCTTTAAAAGGCCACTTTTTTGAAGAAACGGAAAGTAAGTATCCCACATTACATAATTACCTAAGGGCCAGTGGTTTGCTTGTTTGGCTCTAGTGTTACAGTTACAGTCTCAGATGGTGAGCACAAGTAACAGAGACATTCAATACACTAGTGATAGTTTACTGCTTACAGGAAGAAGCAGACTGTGGGAGAACATTTACTCAAAAACTACACTTTTTTTTACAATTTTGAGGTACTTGTACTTTACGTTATTTACTTACTTATTTAATTTATTTCCATTTTTAGCTCTTTATACCTCTACTCCTCTTTATTCCAGAAAGGACTACTGCACTTTTTACTCCACTACATTTATTTGACAGCTCTAGATACTTTTCAAATGAAGATTTTCACATGAAAACAATTAGATGAGTTTATATTAAAACAAGATACACTGATAAAGACTAAAGCTGTGGTTCCCAACCTGTCTGGCCAGTGACTCCTTACGAATAAATCAAGTGTCTAGTTGAGGCTTCCTGTCATGTTTCAGATGTCTAACAGTTCCACCAAATAGGTGAGATATTTCCCCTCTAAACTTTTCAGATGGTTTCATTTAGATTTCACTGTTTGAGGCCCAAAAGGTCAAATTGATCATCATTGACATGATCAAATGTCTTGTTTTCTCCGGTCAATAGTCCAAAAGCCAAATATATTAAGTTAAAGGCCTAACTTAAGGGAGGTTGGCTTCTTTTACATTTTTATCTAGTTTGTTTCTCTCACAATCATCGTTTTGACATCTACAATTTTTGCATTAATTCCAATCAGAGAGATATAATGTAGCTTTTTTTTAAAATACAGTAACACAACAGGTTGATTAACAAGCTTTACTGGAATTCTTCATTTGCTAGAGAGTTCAAATCTTCTTTGTGTTTTGCACTTCTTCACTGAGTAGAAAAGCCAGCATTACCGCAGAATAGTCTACTGACTCACATTTCTCCAGCATGAATCTCACATGACTTTCAGTGCTGAGTTTAAAGCCTCTGCAGCATCCTTCAGACTGACAAGCGATGATGAAGACTAAATCATATCCAGCTGAGCGCAGGTAGGAATGACTTGTCAAAACAATCTCCACCGCGGTCATGTTGTCCTTTTAAGAAGCTGAAAGCTCTGGCGGAATATTTATCTAATTAAACGTATGACAGAGAGATTATAGGGAAGTTATTTTGGCTGCAACTCCGTCTTGCTGGCAGCAGTCTCCCCACGGTACTGTAATTACATACCATCAGTGAAAATGTCCAGATATGTCATTATGTTAGTAGTATGAAAGGTTATTTCTAAGTCCTCCAATTCCAGGTGCTGTTGTTCCTTGTAAGAGGTGTGAGGATTCAGAGAGGGTCCGTGATAACTGTAATTTAAACACTTTCTACATCGCTGTGAATACTTAATTGAACGTTCACATTCTCTGCTTTCCGGGTGATTTCTTCTGCTGCTTTGAAGACATGGATCATCTGAATGAGAGTCTGGCGTCCTGTTTAAAATACCGCTAAACTACGAGACTGCATTTAAGACTAGAAATATACAATACGCTCCATTTCCAGAGCGCTGGGGCCACCTGCTCTCTTTATGAACTGTGAGGGACCATCATTGGACTTTGTGAATCATGAAGGGGGGATGGAATAGACCGAAATGTATGCACATTATCAAAATATTGAGATATTGATATGTGAAAAAGCATCTAATCCAAAATATATCCAACCATAAATGAGTTACTGGCATGTAGATTGGATGTTAAACTGATCAACACAAACCAGCTATAGGATTTTAGGATGAGGTTAAAGCATAGGTTCCCATTCCCAACCATAGACTGTGTATAAGAAGTAGATGTAGTCACCGTGACGTCACCCATTGTGGACTTGTGGGACATGGTTTTGAAGCCCCTCAAGTTTGGCCTTCTTGTTTTTTTTGCCAAATACAACCGAACGACAATTTTTAGGCGACCAAAATGCTATAATTAACTTTGATGAACTGAAAACACACTGTGAAAGGGTTAAAGTTCTAAAACAAAAACACGGACAACTCCCAGAACGGACAACGCTGTGGTAGCGACCTGTCAATCACAAGGTAGCCACGCCCTAAAGCATCTCCTGCTTTATGGTCTACCCTAAATGGGACCATAATTTACTAAATGCACATCATGCTGTATTGAAAAAGACTTGAAGCTAGCGATTGAAACCATAAACTCATGTTTACAATGTTTACTGAGGTAATAAATCAAGTGAGAAGTAGGCTCATTTTCTCATAGACTTCTATACAATCGGACTTCTTTTTGCAACCAGAGGAGTCGCCCCCTGCTGGCTGTTAGAAAGAATGCAGGTTTAAGGTACTTCAGCATTGGCTTCACTTTTCAGACCCAGAGGTTGACGCCTGCTCCCAACCCTTGGACCACAGGCCTCAGAACACGTACTACTGGACCACAAGGAAACCATATGATTCAGCAATCTCTCTCACACACACACACAGGAGTGGTAAGTGTGTAACTACTCACTGCGGTCTTTAGTAGGCAGGTGTCCTCTCCGAGATAACAGAGCTCTCCTGAACAACTGGTCTCCATCCACAGGTGATCCCCGTTGGCTGCGTTCTCCTGCAGAGACACCGACAGAGAAAGGAAAGAGAGACAAAGAGAGAGAGAAAGAGAGAGAGAGGGAGGAAATAATGATATAATAACTCCCATTATCCCTCTGCATCTCTCACTCACATTAAACTGCAACCATATGCACATAAACACTCGGCAGTGAAAGCGGTCAACAAGTGTGTCAAGCACATAATTGACGCTGCTGAGGAGGCGGGTAATTTCGCAGTGCATGTTAATGTAAGGTGCTAATCAAAACACTACAGGAGCTGCTGATTCAAGTGCAAACACACACCTATACGCATGTAAACATGTACGCGTGCATGTACACTGCATGTATGTACAGTATGTGTCACTACAGTAGGTTCATCGTGCAGCTTTCAGAAGGTGTTTGTGTCTTAGTGGTTGATTTACAGTGTCATCAGGACCTGGCTTGATACTACATATGTACACAAAGTGATGCAGTAGTTTTCTCTGCTTCAGAACCTAAAATATTGAAAATGCAATCACACCATCTTTCTGCAAGAATTAAACTATATTAGAGCTGCAACGATTAATCGATTAGTTGTCAACTATTAAATTAATCGTCAACAATTTCAATAATCGATTAATCGGTTTGCATTTTCTTTGAAAAAATAAGTCAAAATTCCAGCTTCTTAAATGTTTCACCATTTTCTGACATTTTATAGACCAAACAACTAATCGATTAACCAAGAAAATAATCAACAGATTAATCGACAATGAAAATAATCATTAGTTGCAGCCCTAAACTATATACTGTATGAGAAATAAATTAGACTAATAATACTTAAATGAGTCTGTCAGCTCAACAAGCTGGTCAGAAGTTGAATTAATATATTTTAGATGGTCAATTATGATAATTATATTAGGTTAAATATGGAGTAAAATGCGCTTGTGATAGCAGGATTATTGCTATAAGATACTGTTCAAAGCAGAATATACAGCAGTAAAAAATACTGTAGGTAACAGATCAATCAATCATAATGGTCTGCATCAGGCTACTGCATTAGTATTATTACTTTGGTTGGTCTGTCACATCAGTTTTACATCTGTTTTAATGCTGCTTTTAATAAATGCAAGGTAACAGAATCAAATATTGGTTTTAGTATTCAGTTCGGAGGCTCCACAGTCTCATGGAATTACTTGTTAAGGTCTCCAAAGCTAAAATAAAATAATTAGTGGGGGGTAACGAAGGGATAAAAAGCTGAGAAAACTCCTGAAAAATAATAATTCTGCCTTGTTTTTTGTGTGTTTTAAACAAAGATGTTTTAGTTTAAAGTGCAGTACACATTTCTCCTAATTGGCTGCATTTTTGCAGATGTATTTCTCATATAGTAATTACTGAAATGTTGATGATTAGTGACCAAACAGAGCTGGACTGAGATAAGAAAAGAAGCTGTCTGATCTTTTCTAATCTCTCTCTCACTTCTCTCTGACGATAAACCACAGTAATAATCGCCTCTGCCACAGTACAACAAACCACTTTCATTGGCCATTTGTATACATTTGCATTTCCTGCTCCTATATCTTGTGATCCTACATACTGTAAGAATGGAAAAAATACAAAAATCAGTTCGCAGTTATGCCTCTTTTCTGTCATTTTGCTAAAACCTTGGCACACAGTGAGTACGGACAAACACTATCTGACTCATTAGCACCTAAAGGGGCCATAACACCGTAGTAAACCAACTCCTAAGTGTATATTAATGAGTGATTAAGTAGAGTGATTATATATAAGTGTGTCGTGCAGAGAGCTAAAGGCCAGCGATGACGTGGTGGAAGTGTCCCTGCAGACTGAGCCAGAGGGGAACCTCAGATGTGGGTTTGTCTACTAACACCTTCCAATTAATAAAACAGCACGTTTTATTTAATATTCATTATTGATGGATGAGTCACTCAGTGTGTAACTTTACAGTCTAATCCAAAAGTGAGACTTTAAATCTCCCACACTGACATCCTTGTTCTTGAACTGGATTACACAGGATGTATTTTTAGCTGATTCTTTTAAATGAAGTATTTCTGAGGCTGTTTTTGATCCTTGTTTGTTTCCTTCTCTTTCTGAGTTAAACCTCCCTCTGTCACAATCATTCTTTTCTTGTTGAATCAGATAAAATTAGAAGCTTTGCCTTTCTTCCGTTGAGCTCATTGCTAACAAGGTACAGTTGGCAGCGGTTATTTCTGGTCAGACTATCAATAAAATCAGTTCTAAGAGGAGCTTAGATTGTTTTTGTAACTGCAGACCAGAATGACTGAATGTGCAGTGGATTTCCTGAAAAACTGTGGTGCAATATACAAATATTTTGCGTTATTTTGCTAGAAAAAACTAGTTGAAAAGTTGTTTACAGAACTGGTTTTACCCTCTGAGACCCACAATAGACCCATTTTTGTAATTTATATGGGGATACAGGAGGTCTTTAGGGGGAGATAGCAGGTCAACAGTAGATGTCACATAGAAGTGGTGTACATTATCTGAAAACTGGGGACCTGAAGATTGTAAAAGTAAATAAGGGCTGAGAACATTATGATATAATTATGATAGCCATCCCCATGCTCTATTATGTCTCATAAGTTGTTGCAGCAATTTTTGGGTTGATGTCATTTATTACACAGATTTGGTGCTAAATTTAAAAAAATTTTACCAATCGAGAATTGATCAAAATTATCAATAATCCCTCCAAAATACCACATTAAGACACCAAGACCTTGAGGAACACCATAGAAAAAGCCATGTTTTGATTTGGTATCAAAAACTTTTGACATTTTGAGATTTCTGCAAGAATTGAATTTTTTGCTGATTGGATGGCGAGCACTTCTGTTGTGTAAACTGCTCTGAAACCCCCTTTTTGTGAATCTAGCTAGGAAAGCCATCCATTCTCTGAATGCTCTAGGTCTTTAGTTTGTGGCTGTAAAGTTTCATGAGGCTGGGATTATCCTAGAGGTCACCACAGGTCATTTTATACAATAAGGTCAAGTTTCAAATGGTCTCACTACAATGAAATGGCTACTATGGGGACTAACATCATCACACATGAATACAGCTGGGCTCATTGGATCCACGAGAGTCTCAGCTTTACAGTGATACACAATTTATGTAATTCAAGACTGTTTAGGGACCCCAGTATGCAGAAATATTCAAATACCTAATTTTAGAAAAGGTAAAAATAACACATTTATACTGCATTCAAAAAACTGCTTGTGATTATCATAAAGTGGGCATGTCTGTAAAGGGGAGACTCGTGGGTACCCAGAGAACCCATTTTCATTCACATATCTTGAGGTCAGAGGTTAAGGGACCCCTTTGAAAATGGCCATGTCAGTTTTTCCTGGACCTGGTTTTATAATACGGGTACCAAATGATTCTTTAGGTTTTCTAGTTTCATATGATACCTTAGCTTCACTCTAGCCCTAAAACTGAACCTGCTAGATTCTCTGAAAGACAGTAAAGTCGGTCAGGATCGCCCGCGATCTAATGTCTTTACCAATGTCCTATTTTTATTCACATGGATTTCAGTGGATTTCAAAATGTCTTGTTGCACTTTTTGACCTTTGCTGTGTAATTTGCGGAGTTGTTTCATGGCATTTTTCCGAGTGCTTTCCACATCAACTTGGCATTTCCCTAAGCGTTGGGTCTTTGCTACACATCAAAGTGTTTTAAATTGTCTCTTTAGTTTTGTGAAGCAAATGAAATCCATTAAATTCAAATAAACTCAGAAAAAGTCACATTTCATAAAGTCCTGACTCACAAAACTTTTTTCCCCCCACGCTCAGTTATCAAGACATTTTCTTCTAATGATCAAAAAGCCAAAAAGATAATTTGATGCTTTGCATTTCCACATGAACATACGGCTGTAGAAACCAGTCTGCTAACAAATCTGCTGGCTTTAAAATCCAAATGTCATTCAGTGAGTCAGCCAGAGAGAATAAAGACAGCTGAGACGTGGGACAACTGTCTTTTTGTGCAGTATTTGAACACATATTAATGTATAATATGCATGATGTATAAGTCTGTATGTGTAAAATCTAGCAAAACGTAATGCAATAAATACACATAAACAACAAGAAGTGTATGTGCATGTCTGACCGTCCAGTCCACGCCGGTATGCAGGTCCTTGTTGGGCCCGTTGGATGCAGGAGGCAGGGAGGGTTGAGGGGGACCGAGGTGCTGAAAGCCTGAACGGGAGATCGCTTTCCTAAAAACAAACACAAAACAAACAAGAAACCTTATTAACAATCACAAACAAAAGCCTGTAAAGAGACAAATCCACCCTGTCATCCTCGTGTATTATGACACAGCTCTCTCACCACAGAGAGAACTAGATTTCAGCATGTAAATTAATTATTCACGGTGGTTTGAGACCACATTTCAGTGGGTTCAGCTGCAGATATTTGGTGGAGGAGAAGTGGGAACAGCTTGGAGGAGAGACTGCCAGCAGCACTTTGTGGGGTGACGGAGACGGATCTGTTCTGTCGGAGGATGAGTCAGCAGTTATCTCTCTCTGCATGTTTCAGTCTTTGACTCTCGCCCTGTTATACTTCCTCTTCTCATTCTCTGTCATCTATATGTTTATTATCTATTTCTCTGATTTATTCACCATCTCCAACTTCTTCATCCCAGTTTGTACCCATCACATCACTGCCTCTCTATGTGCATTAGCTTGTAAAGCTATGCAAGGACATTAACCACCAAAGATGGGGAATGCAACCTAAACAAAATTACGTTCCAGATCTGTGTGCTATTAGTGAGACAGTAGAAGAAGTTAGCAAGTGGCCCAATATACTGTGGCCAGATATAATTTATATACACTTATTTGGTGGAGAAACCTAGCGTGTAACTTTACACCAGCGAGAAATTACGACAAGTCACTTATGCTTACAACTACGTTATCTGTGGTCATGCACAGAACGTAAAAAATACCATGAAACACCCAGAGTTGTGAGTTTATTGAGTTCTAATATGGACGCTCAACACGTTAACAGCCATAGCGATGCTGTAGTTTTGGTTTAACGAGTGACCGTGTTAACTGGTGACTCTCAGCCAAATGCGTAGTTGTTGCTCGTAGCGACGGCAGCTATTGAAAACACCAAAAGGACATGTAGGTGTCCTTGTAAATTTTAAATACATGTAATGTATTTGTATGTAATGTAATGTAAATAAACGTAATTTTAAATACATACTCATCTGCGTATATTATCTACGCCAACCATTTACGTAAGTTTCCACGAGCAACCACGGACATATTCGGCTGAAAGTCACCAGTTAACACAGTAACTCATTAACCCAAAACATCTGTTGCGCTGAAACGGTCGTAATCACGATGGAATTCAGTAGAACTCGAGTGTGCTGTTGGAATATCGATTCTCACAACCGAACACGCAACAACCAGACATGTTTAAAGCTTGCAAACTCGTCTGGATGGCTGGGGCCAAAACGCCACTTCCGTTGCCAACATGCGCACGCATATTTATGATGATATCGGCTGTAAAAGGGTCTATATATTGTAACCATTCTCTGTAAGAAACATGGTTGTTTGGTGCCCACATTAAAAACTGAAATGTCACCTTCAGAGAAAGGTACATTTTAAAATGTTGCATGTTTTTGTATTATGTGAAATTTGTGTGTATGTACAAATAGGGCTCTCGCAGTAACCGCAATATTGTAAAACTATTGACAAGCCAGCCACAGGGGATGGCAAACACCGCCACAACCACCACTATCAGGACCGGTGCCACGAGATGGATCTGAAACATACTGTTATTTCAGGACCACGGACAGCACTGTTTAATCTGCGTTGTCAAGTTTATCTATTAGATCTGACCTCACGGCACGCTGTACGCGATGTGATTAAAGGCTATTTGCGTAGAGCTGCAAACTTCCGTACTTTTTTGCAGATCTGGAGAATGCAGAATACCTGAATTAGAAGACACGACTTTTATAGTAAATTGGTAATTCTAGGAATGAATGGATGTGTGTGTCTGTCAATGGAAAAGGCTGCATCGTAGCATCTGACCCTCCTGTTGAAAGTTTCAGTGGCCGTCGGTCTAAAATTATCAACCAGGACAAAGAGGAGTCCACTTACACACTCTGTAACCTGATGACACACCCTGACACACACACACACACACATATATTTGCATGTACTCACCCTCACGACTCTTGGGATATAAATAGTATAGCGTGGGTGACAACAGCACAAATGCAAGGACGTATGGTGACTGGACATATGCCACATATAATGGGATCACACACACACACACACACACACACACACTGATAAAGGATGTCTTATTGTTGAAGTGTTTTGTAGTCCTCATTTCCTTTAGGTTTTGATGACTTGCAGTCATAACCGCTGAGATCTGATGACATGGCAACATGCTACTGTGGCAGCGAGTCCATTAAGGGAAGTAACCCGAGCGGTCAGACGATCAGACAGGTTGTGTTAACGAACCCACAGTTTTATTGAAACCACTTGTTTGGAAGTGAAACCAAAAGACAGAAACCGAATCTACAGAATGTGTGAAGGTAACAGGATGTAAAAGCAGACTGAGCTTGTGTGTGGTTTGCGTTGTTTTGTTGTTTATATCAAAAACTGTATATAAGACATAGTCACCGTGACGTCACCCATTGGTTTGCGGACTGCCGTTTTGAAACCTGGAGTTTTTTGGGGGTTTTTTGGAACCAGAAGTGACACGAGAGGAATGCTGAATAAGACATTTTTAGGTGACTAAAATGTTAAATTAACTTTAATGAACTGCAAACACACTGTGAAAGGGTTAAAGTTGTAAGACGAAAACACGGACCTCTCCCAGACCAGGCAACGCCATGGTAGCGACCTGTTAATCACAAGGTAGTCCCGCCCTAAAGTCATCCCCTGCTTTATGGTCTATTTGACTCTAAATGGGACCATAATTTACTAAATGAACATCATGCTGTATTGAAGAAGACTTCAAACTAGCGATTGAGACCATAAACTCATGTTTACAATGTTTACTGAGGTAATAAATCAAGTGAGAAGTAGGCTCATTTTCTCATTGACTTCTATACAATCAGACTTCTTTTAGCAACCAGAGGAGTCGCCCCCTGCTGGCTGTTAGAAAGAATGCAAGTTTAAGGCACTTCAGCATTGGCTTCACTTTTCAGACCTTGTCTATTGCTGGTTGAGGTTGAGCCAATTTCAAATGCATTAATACATTTTTGATAGTTAAATCTATATACTAAACAGTTCTTGGGTAAATGTTAGTTACTTTCCACCACTTTATTAAAACAGGAAGTGAAAATGAAGGTAAACGTTTTACTTTTCTGATTCAGGTTTGACCTTCTGCACTTCCTGTTGTGGGCACACAGTTTTTCCAACACAGTGGATTACAGAAATAGATATTTTATTGTTTTCATAAATACAACTGGGGGTTTGTTTCCAACCTGTCTGACTGACTGTGTTGCTGCTCTCAGCCATTAAGTCGTTGAGTTAACTATGATCATAACTAGTAGAAATAACGGCCAAAACTATGGAAATGAGATCCTGATTGAACACCCAACACACACACTTAAACCTGCTGCTTATTGCCCTGTCTGAATGTTGAGCGGTGAGGATTATTATAACCTGATTATGGTTGATCAGATATGAATGAATAGGCTGTGTGTTGTTGTGTGCATGCACGTCTATTCATAATGAAACAAGTGTTTTTTTGAGAGGGAAAGTCAGAGCTTCTAAAAAAAGACTCAGCTGCATTGATGTACTAGACCAGGGGTGCACACACTTTTTCAGCATGCGAGCTACTTATAAAATGACCAAGTCAAAATG
The DNA here is from genome assembly GCF_015220745.1 of Sebastes umbrosus. NCBI lineage: Eukaryota > Metazoa > Chordata > Actinopteri > Perciformes > Sebastidae > Sebastes > Sebastes umbrosus. Next base: position 8,921,459 of record NC_051291.1, read on the forward strand.
ATCTACTGTAATGGCAATTTTCATATCTGCAGTTTAACACTGTACCTTTAGATAATCTCAGGGCCTCACATGTTCAACTTCTTCACCATAGGACAGTGACCTGACATTTTAGATCTCTGTAACTGCAAACAACAGATTGCTGAAATACTTGTTATGTCTTGTGATGCTCTGTTGTCTGCTGTGTGCTGACGCATTGATACACTTTCTATCCTTCTCTTCTTTTCTTCTTTGCACTTATCTTCATGTTATGCTTTAAATGTATAAATACTGACTACTCTTTGTATTCGGGGCTCACTTGCCACAGTCCACAACAGGTGGCTGTGCTCGTGAGTCCATCTGCAGTCCATCTGCAGATGTTTTAGTTATTAATGTATGCCTTTTTATTAAATTCACTGAAAGACAAGTTGTTACGTTGGTTTGTGTCTTGTTTTAACAGAAACTGCCACCACACTACCTACTATAAAAATGCAAAACATATATTTATTTATAAATATATTGAGTATTCTTTATATGTACAATATATGTTGGTGTACCTTGCATAACTGCATGAACCCATATTGTACAATATAACTCTGTACATTTTTTGTCATTACCTTACTCTGATGACTTGCACTGAATGGAATCAGCCAGGGATGCATAGTCCGGACAGTAGCTGCTGATAGCCAGCCTCAAGCACACTTCCAAATGATCATCAGTCAAGGTGGAACGGTATTTGGACTTAATAATCTTCATGTGGGAAAAGGCTGACTCGCATAAATAAGTGGAGCCGAATAATGCAGTCATGGAGGTAGCACATTTCCTCATGTTGAGGTACTTTTCCTCTGTGAGTAAGTTCCAGAACTGTCCATGAGCCCTGGACTTAAGCTGAATGTCAGCTTGTAGTGTCAAAATCTCATCCTCCACTCCAGATGAGTTCAGGTGAAACAGTGTTGCAATTTTTGATGCAAGTGAATCAGCCTCAGCATCTTCCCGAAAAGGGTAGCACATGAATGTAGCGACTGGCTCCAGTAAAACAAAGTCTTGAAAGCATCTGTCAAACTCTGACAGACAGTTCTCAAGCTGCTCTGATAGGCTGACGTCTATTTTTTAATTTTTTTTTTTTTTTTTTTAATGCCATGCGATCTACCCACACTACCTTTGCGATCGACCGGTAGATCGCGATCGACGTATTGGGCACCCCTGTACTAGACGTACTCATCACAAAACAAGGTAAATGGGAATACACACTTAAAATATGCAAACACACACACACTCTCATTCAGAGGTCAAAGGGCAACACTATATTTGAGTGAGTCCTAATCTACTAAAAGCAGACAGGATCACCGGCATTAAGGCTCACTCCTAAAATCTAAACACAAACAAAATCTGCAGTGTGGTCTGCACACAGCAACCACGTTAGCGCACACACACAAACTCACTTTGACTCAGAGTTATTTTAAGTAGATTTGTCCACAAAAAAAAGGCAGTAAAAGGCAGCATGAATCTAAAAATAAATGTAGTTTAAAAGCATGTAGATGAAGAGGAATGACAAAGCCAAACAAAGCAAATCACACCACATCATCCAGGAATATCTGTGCTGTTTGTTTTTGTCTTCTTACGTAATACTTCGTCCAAATACAGAAAAAACACTTTACATGCAGAGTCAAGAATGAAATGGAAATAAGAAGCAGAGATAAAGGAAAGAATGAGAAATGAGATGCTGAGAGATCGGCATGTACCAAATTAAAAAGCCATTTCATCAGTGTTGCAAAAGGTCGGCACATTCACTGGAGGTGTTATAAGCTGTTATCAGTCCAACTTGACTTCCAAGAATGTTGTAGTAGTAACTTGTACATACAATTTCATAAAGGTTAATTCGTCTCTATTTCGAGTCCGTCTCCTGAAACCGTCTCCTAACCCTCCTGGATCAATGGGTCGACAGAAGCGTAATTCCAGCTCCAGTTGAATCATCACAACATTATCAAATGTCTTGAAAGCTTGAAAAATATGCCACCAACTTTCAAGCCGCTATATATAATGTAGAATTTTAAATTTTCCAACTTTTGGCACCAACATCAGTAGTATCAAAAAGACACTGTGGTATACAGCGCTGCATGTCAAAATCTGTGATACACTGATCTGATAATTATGGGCTGAGAACAACATATCTTTCATCTGGGTTGTTTTGTTTTTCTATAAACAAAAAGTTGTGACATCACAATAATTTGATATCTTTTTTTGCTCCAACCAGTGTGAGAGAAAGTGTGGAACATGTAACACACATTAAATGACCGTAGGGAACAGAGACTCAACAAACATTTGGGATATCAAACCCCGTATGTCACGTAACGACCAGTATATAGAAGTATTCAGATTCTTTCTTTATAAAACAGCATATTTGTCCACTCCCATGTTGATAAGAGTATTAAATACTTGACAAATCTCCCTTTAAGGTACATTTTGAACAAACAGAAAATGTGTGATTCGATCGACAGCCCTATTAACTACCCATTCGTGAAATGAAATCGCACACTTTAGGATCCTCCTTACTCCGGGAATATGCACCAACATTAATGGTTGAGAGAGAGGAATTTAACAATGTACGAGACGCGCAACAGAATACACCACCAGAATCATAAACCACAGAGCAGCACATCGTCCATTGTAAATAAATAGAACATTTTCCAACGACCACCAAATCACACTTCAGGATTTTCTCATACTAATGATCAAATTCAGAGTGATAAAAAACGTATTTATTTAAAACGGCGTATGCAACAGTAGCTGACTAGGCTGCTGCAGAAGTAAAAAAGATATCAACCAATTATACAGCTATCTGCTCTTTCCTGCTCCAAACTATCGTTATTATATCGGCCTTTAAAAACCCACTCTAGGTCGACCTCTAAAAGAGGGCATCAAGACTCGACAAGATTAAATTAATTGAAGTCAAACAGTCGAAATAATGGATGAATACTCATCTGTACAACCAAAACTGACATATTTTTACAGATCTTGACATGAATGGAGTCTCCCCGGCTAATGTCACATTTAAACATGTCAGGTCGGGAGACAGAAACACACTCGGTGTGTTAGAGCCTCCGGTGCCGAGATTAAACTGAACCCTGAACAGTGGAGTTGAATGCAGCTGCTCCCAGTTCAAACACCACCTACTCTCTCTCTCTCTCTCCCTGCCTCTGGAACTAATCGCTCTCCTCTTCCTCCTCCTCTTCCTCCTCTCTTGTCTCCTTTTTGTCTTCTCTATCACCATCACCTCGTCCCCCTCTAATCTCCTCTCTTTTCATTCCTGCTCCTCCTCTGCTCTTCTTTTCTCATCCTCCCCCTTGTCTCCTCTCCTCCTCCTCTTCTTCTTCCTACTCCTCGTCCTCCTCCTCTTCTTCCAGCAGAGGTGGGTTGTCAGCGTTGCCATGACGACGGCACAGCGGGAGCATCGGCAGCTCATCCAGTAATTATATTGGTAGAGAATCGGCTGTGTGTGTGTGTGTGTGTTTCAGCAACTTTATCAGTAAACTGTAAATGCGGTTACTTAGACAGAAGTCTCATCACCCAACGTGGGATGACACATATACTGTATACTGTATATACTCGCACGCAGCTCATATACCGTCTTCATTTCACAGCCTACACACCGAGGATGATGCAATCTGAGTTATTCCTCAACTGTTCTCTAAATACAGATCCTCGGTAACTATGTAAGGAGGGATCAACCGTTACAAACTGTTTATGCCGTATTCAGGTGATTAAGGTGGAAAGAAAACAGGCTTCTGGTGGTGGGTAACAATCCCACACTGGTGCAACCTCCTCCACACCAGTCATTTAACCAGTTCCTGTGTACTCGGCGTGCCTCGACACAGCCAGGCAGCCAAACACTGTTTATGATTAATGATAAAGTAAGAACAAAAGTAATAGGCACACAAAAGGAAAGGCAGCTGCAAGTGGGAGGAATGGAATTGAACATCTTCTGACTGGTGGAGCAGAGGATGTTGTGATTATATGTGGGAAGAAGTTGGTTGACAAAGGAGACACAACTGCACCAGTGTGGGTTTAGTGTTAAACCAGCTTCTCTCTGCAGGCAAATCTTTGCTCAACGGAAAAAAGAAAAATTACTTTAAAAACTCTTTTTTTACAAGAACAGAAGTTGAACTATGTGGTTAATTGCAGTATGCTTTGCTGTCATAAGCATTATTTTTTGTTTGTTAAAAGCACTGAGTGGGAAACGTGTGTTTCTTCATCAGAAATTGTGCAAATACATCTTCATACGCAACACAATCTCTGAAGTGTTTCTGCAGATTATGAAGTTTTAAGCAGCTGTCAGATGTGCATATTCAATACTTTAAGAACAACTTGCAAGAAACAATTCTACTTTTGTTTTATAAATGATTATTTATAAAGTCAAACTTTTACTTTCTTTGAGGAGAGTCATGCTGGTCATGTTACTCAGAGAGGTAGGGAACAACTAGTCGATTAATCGATTAGTCGTCTGACTAAGCAAATGCCAAAAATACACTAGTTCCAACATGTTAATTGTGAATATTTGTGAGTTTTCGTAGTCATTTATGATTGTAAATTTAATATCTTTTGGTTTTGGAAGGATGATGATCGCACAAAAAAGCAATTTGAAGATTTTTCAAACATTTTACTGGCGAACGATAAACGATACACAATACACAGGGTGGTGGGCGAAAAGTCATCCTTTTTCCATGTCGTTTAAACCAGAGTTTACCTTAGCTGAACTAAAATTGATCTTCAGTTATGAAATGAGTAAAAACCAAGAAGGTCAAGTTTTCAGAACATCCCTATACTTTTGTATGATGAGTAACATCTATATCAAAACATGTATTCAGCACCAACAGAAGCTGAACACCTGCACAAACACCTGACACCAACAGAAGTGAGAATCAGCCTTGAACAGCCCGCAGCGGCAGTCAGAGCCATTCAGCTCCAGCCTGACATTTAGACTGGGTCACATGAAGCAGCAATCTCAAGAATTGATTAGTTTCACTACTGGTTAACAGAGAAACGCTGCTTATAAAAGACACAGTTAACAGCCGCTCTCATCACTCACCTGAAGCCGAGAAGCCGGTGAAACCAACGCACCTTTTTCACCCTCCCTCTCCTCCCTCCCCGTCCACCTGCTCCTACATTTATCATTACTATCCTCAAAGCTTCTTTCTCTTATTCTGCTGCTAACATCCTCGTCTCCCGGACTGAACCAACCTACAGTTATCTCCCAGCACACTCGCAGCAGCACGGGTCAGGTAATTATGCCAATCAACGTGACAGGCAGCGGCGACCTGACACCAGACATCTGAGCTCCGCGCTGTGTAACAATGTGCGTGTGTTTTTTGATTCGGGTTGAAGTTACATAGGTAGTACAGAGTTACGATTTAGCTCGAGATTAGGGCTGAGGTTATACATCAGGCTTGAGGATTGGCCAAAGCACCGGTGAGATTCAGGTTATGGTTTTAGGAAATGAATGCGGTCAATGAAACAGTAAGTGAGAGAGCAGTAGTGTCCAATGAACTATGACACTAGATCCACTACACCTCACCTCCATCCTCAACTCTCCCCCACCTGTTGTTAGATTAAAGTCTGGTTGCAAAAAGAAGTCTGATTGTATAGAAGTCTATGAGAAAATGAGCCTACTTCTCACTTGATTTATTACCTCAGTAAACATTCTAAACATGAGTTTATGGTCTCAATCGCTAGTTTCAAGTCTTCTTCAATACAGCATGATGTTCATTTAGTAAATGATGGTCCCATTTAGAGTCAAATAGACCATAAAGCAGGGGAAGCTTAAGGGCGGGGCTACCTTGTGATTGACAGGTCGCTACTACGGCGTTGTCCGGTCTGTGAGTTTTCTGTGTTTTCGTCTTACAACTTTAACTCTTTCACAGTGTGTTTTCAGTTCATGAAAGTTAATTGTAACATTTTGGTCGCCTAAAAATGTCTTATTAAGCGCCACTTCACGAAGATAGCGACGGCCTAAAAACGCCAAACTCAAGGCTTCAGAACAGTTGTCTCCAAACCAACGGGGTGACGTCACAGTGACTACGTCCACTTCTTATAAACAGTCGATGATCTTACCTCGGAAGTCCTCCTAAAAGTTCCTCACATTTTTTCCCATTAACAGGTTTTTTGGGAGAGTTTTTTCTTATCTGAATTGAGGTTCTAAGGACAGAGGGTGTCGTATGCTGTACAGATTGTAAAGCCCCTTGGGGCAAATTTGTGATTTGTGATATTGAACTATATAAATAATATTGACTTGACTTAACTTAACTAAGAGTTCCTCTTAAGACCTATTCAAAAAGCTGCTAGGAGCAACTTTCACTAAGTGACTACTAAGAGAAGAGAAGTTTTCAGTTCATTAAAGTTAATTCTAACCTTTTTGGTCGCTTAAAAATGTCATATTCATCGTTCGGTTTTACTTAGCTCCACCCTCTCGTGGCACTTCTAGTTGCAAAAAACCAAGATGTCGACTGCCAAAATGTCGAACTCGAGGCTTCACAACGGTAGTCCACAAATCAATGGGTGACATCACAGTGACTAGGTGCACTTCCTATGTTACAGAGTCAACAATATCAATCAATAATCAATCTGTAATGTGAAGGTACATTTTCTTACAATTCAACAGACAAAGCAGTCTGACTCACTGATGCACAACACTGCTAACCTGATAAAAACAGAGACATTAAAGCAATAGCTAACTCGGTATTCAACCAAAAATACCATCACATTATCAATACCATGATATTGGTTATAAACGTTGCCCTTTAAATCAACAGTATATAGTTCAATAAAAGGAGAAAATGGTTTCTTTGCACCTCCATCCTTCTATTGCTTCCCATTTTCTGCCCCTTCTCCTCTACGTCTCCTTCCCCCCTTTATTCCCTTACAGGTGAATCTGCTCTATTTTTAGAACATTGCGTAAGATAGATAACCTGGCAAAGGCAACCTGAGACACACATTCACACACACAAGCATGACCTCATGCTTTTACACTCACACACACACACCCACACACACATGTATCAGTTGTATTAAGCGAGGCATTTAGCTGAATGTTTGTGCGGCTCAGAGGCTGATATGGGGATTTAAAGGCCAAGAAGACTTTTTTAGCCGTTTTATTCTGATGGGGAATTTAATTCTTGACAGTGCAGAGAAAAAAAAACTGCGTTCCAGTCGGATTAGACATTTAAATGTCTCCTTGTGACCAAAAATAAAATAATATAGAAGAGCAGATGGAATTAATACACATTGTCAAATAATAAAAAGCTGTTTTGACACAAGGATTTCAACAAGAAAAGAGTGTGATTACTCAATTGTGTCGCCTTGAACACATTATTTTTTATAGAACAATTTTCTATAAGGAAAGAGGACAGTCACTTTAAATGATTTGGCATGTAGTTGGGGAAAGGGAAAGCACTTGCCAACGACTGCAGATACCTGCTGCTGTATTCACATAACATCCTGAGGCCAAGTGTAGCTCCTAAACTGGCTGAGTTAGGAGAAAAATAAATGGCGTGTCAGTTTCTAACTAAGACTTATAATAATAATAATTCACGAAGCACTTTAGTCCTAAAAGTAGGTCCTATAAGTTATTTTGAGATGTGAGAGACTTTCAAGCTTGTCAAGCTATAAAAGAATGAATTAATGACTGATAATAAACTTTAATCCACATTTGATGGTGATGACCATTTAATAAATGGATTCAATCAACTCACCAATGAATGGAAACAATCCAATACCACAGGAGATTTTTCACAATGCTACTATGACACAATGGTAAAACAGTTTTGCAGCACTGATGATCTCAGCCTCAGTCGTCTGACAGTTATTCATCAAACCAAAAGAGCCCACGCTTCATTAAGTTCACGTTTACGAATCACTGGCTGTAATAAATCCAAAAGTAAAAGGTGATATCATCACGATTTTTTAAATTGAATTCTAGGAAAACTCTCATAGTATAAAGAACACATCAGAAATACTAGAATAGGGCGGAAATAACACATTTATACTGCATTCAAAAAACTGCACGTGATTATCATAAAGTGGGCATGTCTGTAAAGGGGAGACTCGTTGGTACCCATAGAACCCATTTTCATTCACATATCTTGAGGTCACAGGTCAAGTGACCCTTTTGAAAATGGCCATGACAGTTTTTCCTCGCCAAAATTTTGCGTAAGTTTGGAGCGTTATTTAACCTCCTTCCTGACAAGCTAGTATGACATGGCAGGTACCAATGAATTCCTTAGGTTTTCTAATTTCATATGATGCCAGTATCTTCACTGAGCATGCTACAACCTTCGAAAGAACTGCGGGCCTTCGGATTTACTATAGGAAAAACTATAGTTACTCATGTGCATCGATATTTTCTTACACTCCTACTACGCACTGGCTCTGCTATTCTTCAAATGATCAACGCTTCTCTTACAACAGAGGGGCCATTCGCGTTTTCACGACGGCCACCGTAGTTCTTCTACATGCTTGGCACGCCGGAGAGGCTGCAATCTGCAACCTCATGGCTAGATGCCGCCAGATGTTACACACTGGACCTTTAACAAGTCAATATAGAAGCCAGTGAGGGATTGTGTCTTTGGACTTGGAAGTGAGAGAGAGAGAGTTACACCTCTCCAGGCGACAACGCCAGTAACATCAGTAGTCCGTGGATTTTCACGGCAAACCACCGACGACGAGGTGAAACAACTCTACAGCTGCAGTCTGACCGTGCAGAAAGTTACAGATGGCAGCCTCAATCTGAATATGGACACACAGATGTTAAAGCGTCATTTACATGGAGCTCAAACATCAGAGCTGACAGTTAAGGACACCTTCATTCAGCACAATCTAACGAACGCTCGCTCTATTCTTCTTCTTCTTCTTCTTCTTCTTCTTGCTCCACTTCAGTTTTCTTTATCTCTCTCTCTTTTCAATCTTCCCCTTTTCTTTCTATCTCAACCCAATTTCTCTACCTCCTTCCATTCTCTCCTTCTCTCGCTCTATGTGGGTCAGTGTGAAAGGCTCGCTCGTTGCCGCTGGTGACACAGCATGCCCAGGGTGTGTACATGTGTGTGCACGTGTATGTGTGTGTGTGTGCAGAGAGACAAGAGACAGAGTATGAGTCTGTATCTCTACAGGACTCTTCACTGCCTCAGGTAACGAACGGGGTGTGATGGATAAAGGTTGATCACCACATGCAAACACACACAAATAACACACTCACAAAACTCAAGACTTTAAGAGATAGGAGTTAGGAGCACATCATGACGCCGGTTGTCATTTTTAACAAATTGACACTAAAGACAAACTCAATACTTTTTAAAAGCCCACTATGGTTAAACCATGACCCTGTGTGTAGAGCCCGACTGATGCTGGATTCTTGAGGTATTTGAGGGGCGATAATAACGTCTTAACACAAATTTGTTTTAACGCCACTAATTTCATTAACGCATTAACGCAACTTAGGATTTTTAGGTTGTAGCGGGCTCAGTTTTAAAGCTAGAGTGAAGATACTGGCATCATATGAAACTAGAACACCTAAGGAATCCACTGGTACTCACGTGTCACAAAGGAGGTTAAATAACACTCTAAGCTTGAGTTAATTTGGGCGAGGAAAAACGGTCATGGCCATTTTCAAAGGGGTCCCTTGACCTCTGACCTCAGGATAAATGAATGAAAATGGGTTCTATGGGTACTCACGAGTCTCCCCTTTACAGACATGCCCACTTTATGATAATCACATGCAGTTTGGGGCAAGTCATAGTCAAGTCAGCACACTGACACACTGACAGCTGTTGTTGCCTGTTGGGCTGCAGTTTGCCATGTTATGATTTGAGCATATTTTTTTATGCTAAATGCAGTACCTGTGAGGGTTTCTGGACAATATGTGTCATTGTTTTGTGTTGTTAATTGATTTTCAATAATAAATATATACATACATTTGTATAAAGCAGCATATTTGCCCACTCCCATTTTGATAAGAGTATTTAATACTTGACAAATCTCCCTTTAAGGTAAATCTTTTGAAGAGATAAAAAAAAATATTTGCGATTCATTTGCAATTAATCATAATTAACTATGGACAGTCATGCAATTAATCCCAATTAAATATTTTAATCGATTGACAGCCATAATAATAATTATTAAAATAACTCACACACACACAGCGAGCACCGCCACCGTGTGTGCTAGTGTCTCAGTCCTCAGTCCAAAACTCTATGTCTCATTATCATTCAAAAAACTTGAATTGAAATGAAAGGCAGTAATAGATTATGACAGAATTTTTACAACATTGTCCGTCAACATGGCACGCTGGGCTGTATACACATGATGTAAGGTTTGTTGTAAGGTTATTCAGACCGACAAAACATTGCACATTTCCACAATGTCATACAACGTCGAGCAGCAATACACTGCGGTGTTGGCCAATCAAATACATGCAAGCGCGAGTTCCTGGTAGAGTATTTCGTCACGTGAATGGTGTAATTGTTTATCTCACAATCGTCGGCGTGGAGGATAAAATTATTGCTGATGTGATAGAGCTGTAACATCCTGTCTTATTGTATTATATACTAGTGTTTTAGCACTCAATAAGCCTTCCAACTAATGAAGGTGATACTCAAACTGGACTACTTGGATAATATTTCATCTTCTCAGTGGAGATAATTCAGTGAGTTTTTAAATGGAATAATTTACTTAAGAAGAATTGCTGAAAAAGTCACAATCTTAAAATGTGGAGGTACATGGTTTCACTGGGCACTGAGTGCATTAGTTATGCCAAAAAAAACAAGAAAACAAGCAAAAACAAAGTAGAAAATCAGAAAACAATGTGAGCAGAAGTAATCTATATATTATCCTGCAGCTGTATCACACAACACTGTGTGGCTTCAGCCTCAGTCTGACCTCAAAGCACACAAAAACACACACTGAAACACACAGGAACGTGACTGCACACAATAGCAGGAAGAAATCAACACACAAAAGACGCACGCATACACACACAGTCACTATAGCGAGCCACAGATTCTTCTTCTTCTTCTTCTGTGGTAATTTATTGTCAATCTGCACAAAACAATTTCTTATCTGCAGACACGCTGCAATAATCACACACGGACGTTTCCCATCATCTCCCTGCCTCGGACTGGTCAATGTGTTGACGTGTGTACATGTGTGTGTGTGAGGGGAGGGAGGCAGGGTGTGGTTGTCATGGCAACCCCACTCAGACTTCCTTCCCCGTTTTATCTGAGCGTACAGCGTTCCCCTCTGTGTCTGTCTGTCTTCCTCCCCGTCTGTCTGTCTGTCTGTACAGTGTGTACCGCTCCCTTATTAGCAAACCCACTCTAACTGTGTCTGTAGGTGTTGGACACCAGTGGTGTTCCTTATGTATTCAAATCCAAACATTCAAATTTTGGTCAATGTACGTATGTTTTAGTGTCAAAATGCTATTTTCCCTTCAAGCCCTCCTAAAACTTTATCCCACGTGATCTGACGTAGGTTTCTGCATGATGACACTGCTACATGTACAGTATATATACATCTTTATAGTCAGTGTATTCACGTTACCGACAGTAACTTAGACGGCAGTCGGCGTGCTCCCAGTTTGGAGAAGCAGACAGGAGTACCGGCACGGAAGTTAAGCAACGTACTGCTGTGGACGCCACGTTAGTTCAGATCTGAAAGTCACACAATAACACAAACTAACTAACCGATCGATGCAACGGTAAACCAGCAACTCCCGTATTCTGAGAGGTAAAATTACTGCTTTTATGAATTTAGTCTGGTGGCCTTGAAGACAGCAATATAACAGTTTAGTTTTTTATAATATAGCGTACACTTAAACTGATATTGAGTCATTTTTAGGTGGCTAAAGTACGTTTTTCTGCTGCTCCGTCCAGTCGCTTTACCTCCCCTTCCGACGGGGAACTGAAGCCGTTATATCGCTCGCTTGATTTGTCACATTGTTTATTAATTAATAGTAAATAAATTACCGAATTAATAAGTGGTGGCATGCTAATAAATAACGCTAAATCACAGACAAAGTAAATGTTTACTGAAAATCCGTAAGTAATCTGTTATCATGTAGGCTAAACACTTCAATATTTGGGTTTATTAAAGCATGTTTTATTGATGTATTAATTAATTATTGCTACTTTAATGTCCTATATTTCTATACATAAGCTGCTGTTGAGTTTGATTCTAGCTGAGCTGGTTTTCTCTCTACTTTAATAAGTGTAATATATTTAATTACAGTCTACTTTTCTCTTCTGTGGCTGCCTCTGACAGCGAGTGGGTGTGTGAGAGCAGCTGCAGTCGGGTACACCATCAACTCTTATTAGATCACTCTCTCTTCACACACACACACACACACACACACACACACACAAAGCTAACATGCGGGCACTTCTGGACAACACACTGTTCTTGTGAATGTGCAATGTGACCAATAACACACACACACACACTCATGAACACACCGAGAAAAAGAGGTGTATAACAGAAATACTGAAGACATACATGCAAGCAAACAGTTTCCCAGGGGAGCAGATGTTGAAATAGCAGATGCGAATATAGAGTTTAACGGTAGAAAACAGATATATGGTGCAAAAAAAACATCTAACAGATAATAATCAACAACAATTTTAATATTTCTAAATTGTTTCAGCCATTTATCAAACAAAAATGCCAAATATTTTCTGCTTCCAGTGTCACAAATATGATATTTTGCTGCTTTTCTCTGTTTAATATCTTTGTAAATTGAGTTTTGGGCTATTGGTGGGACAAAACAAGCCATTTTAATGGCATATTTAACTATTTCCTGGCCTTTTTAGGCTAAATGGCTAAATCTATGATTAAATCTGTCATTAGTTGCAGCCCTAGACTGAAAAATATAAGACAAAGGAGAAAGAGGGGACAAAGGTAGAACAGAATAAAGGTTTTTAGCTCTTAATAAAAATGTATCTATTAAAACTGGAGACATGTAAACCATTTACATACATTTGTGTTGTGTGTGTTGTGTGTGTGTGTGTGTGTGTGTGTGTATCCGGTGGTGAGGCTGGATACAGGAAGCCTGACTCTTTCCCTCTGACCTTCCTCCCTCTATTTATAAGCTTTCTCTCTCTCTCTCAATAACATTCAGTCAGTTTTACCCTCTCAACTCTCTGTGCCCTTATTCTCTGAATTTAATATTTATGACTACATTATAGGCGCTACAGCAAGTATAAAAAATGTGATAGGGTAGCACATCCCAAATTTCAAAATCAAGGAGGAAGGGAGGACAAAATACTGGCATTTCACTTGTTTAATTGGCTGACATCACAATACACACACGCTTACTAATTACTAATTAAATGTTAGTAGGGCTGACCCGAATGCTTCAAAGCTTCGACGGTTGCCATGGCAATTGACCTTCAAATCAGGATTTGAATGCTTTGTAATTTCATTTTTATATATAAGTACGTAAAAATAATGTATAAGTCCCAAAGTAGCCCTTGAAAAAAGGAATAATCCCACAACATTATTCATTATTCATATTCAACATTAACTATTATTAGTTATTCTCAGATGGATATCGCTGTTTGTTGTGTGTAGAGGTGCGTGTGTATAGTAGTGCGACGGCGGCACTGTCCCGAAGCTTCGAATACCCTACTCTAGCAAGTAGGGGTGTAAATCACAAGTTTCATCACAATACAATATTATGTTGATTCTTTGGACAATAATACCATATTTGCTGATATCACAAAGTCTGCCACGATACGATTAGGATTCGATTCAATTCAATTCAGGAGCCTGCGATCGATATGAGACGATATCATACATTTAACACAACTTTTTAGACATTTAAATGAAAAACGATCTATTCTTTTTAATAAAAGGAATAAATATAAAGTTGGAATTTTCAAAGTAAAGGCGTATCTTAAAGGTGATGATATGTATCGATTCACTTTGCATCGATGATATTGGATCGTTGATCACTGAATCGATATATCGATCCAGATCGATGTATCGTACACTCCTACTAGCACCCAAGTACCCATTGTACCTGCTAAAAATCAGCATGTTAAAGCAGCTATAATTCATGTTTTTACACAAACAATGCTTGAAATGACAATGTGAAAGACTTAGTGAGGAACCTACAGAGAATCGCCGCTCTTGTGCTGTCATTTTCAGCCGCAGCAGGCAGCTTTAAACCAAAAAGCTCTAAAAACCCACCGTACACTACCTGCTCAGCAGCAAACAGCAGACAAACACAGCTAGTTGGTGAACACAGTGGAGCTCCATAACCCGCTGGATGTAATAAGCAACTGTTTGCCAACAGGTTTGGCATATTGGGTTCTCAACATGTTTCCTCTCCAGCCAAGTAGCCAAAAAGAAATCAGTTATTGCAGGTTGAACACGCACGGTTTGACGCTAGACTTTATCCTCAAAGTACTGCTGTGTCTAAACACAGTCTCACAGAGATTGATCTTCTTTCGTTGTCGTGTGAACACACTGCAGACTCAAAGACGTGCTCAGTATTAGTGTATACTATGGAATTAGTACACAGACCACGTCTCTCTCTTCCTCTCAGTTCTGTTCATTTCTAATCTGCTTCCCTGGCATGACAAGACAAAAACGACCAATGCACCAATTTACCGAGTAATAATTCTGTGAGTAAAAAATCTCTCTCTGAATATTTCTACGTCTCTGAAGGACTTTCAGGACGGACCACATGATGCTGTCCTTCACTGGACAAGGTGAAGGTCTGGATGAGTGTGTGTTTTTCTGCCCTTCACTTCACTTCTCCACTGGCCTACATTAATTCTCTGGGGGAGGAAGAGGAGGAGAGAGAGAAAGAGTGAGAGGAGGGAAAAGTCAGATTAGAGAGGAAGGGAGGAGAACGTGAGTGTGAAATATAGAGAGAGAGAGGACAAGAGGACACGAGAAGAGAGAGGGATAACTGTGAGAAGAGAGAGAGAGAGAGTGAAGGAGAGAGCATCTGTAGGCGGTCTTGGCTTTGCCCAAAGGCCTTGGCTTCTCTCCTCATCCTCCTCCTCCTCATCATCATCATCATCATCTCTCCTTCACACTTTCACTCTCTCCTTCCCCTCCTCAACCTCATCCTCTTCTACCTCTCTGCTCACATCTTCATCCCTCCATCCACCCACTATTCTCTCTTCCTTTTTTTCACTCACTCATTCACGTTTGGCTCAAATTCAAATTAAATTTTGGATTTATTCAATTGTACTAAAGCAGCAGCTCCATAAACCACATCCTGATAACATTGCATTAAAAATGTTTCTTGCAACATTCATAATACAGCAAATCGTGCTATAGTTCATCTAGTTTCTGTTTGCAGACAGTAAGAACAAAGTGGCCATCCACTGGAGAGAGAAAGGGAGCCAAGTCTGACATTTGAAATCAATATCAACTGACCTCTTCCATCATTTGAAAAGCAAAAAGCAAAATATGAAATGATGGAGCGATACATGTGACCATAAGCCTGCTAGCAGTGTCAGATGTACAGCCATTGTTGTGTAAAGCATTGCCCAACAAGCAAGCAACCATGTCTTTATCTGTGGCTTTTAACCCAACAGAGAAGAATTTGATGGGGTTACCCTAAAAAAACATTTCTGCTACACAAAAGTATGTTTATTTTTTGTGAAGTTTTTCTAGTCTTTGCTTTTGACTTGTGGATGTCTGCATCATTTAATATCTTCAGGCCCATAGAAAGTATTCAAAGAGCACAATTTTAATCTTTTTTGAACTGGCCAATACATTTAAGAGTTCACAGGGTTAATACATGGCTGAACCAGCCCGTTCTTATTCCCAGGCCCTCAAATACCGAGGCTTTGTCACAGCCGTCGGCGTGTGATACCGCCTTGAGCACAAGTTTGAGACGCACTGTTCTTTCCATTAACTACAATGTAATCCCATCCACAGCAACAGTAAACGCTCGAGAACGTTCTGTGGTGACGTAGTTTAAAGAACGAAAGAGACACAAAGGGGCGGGTGGAAGAGGACGTGGATGGGTTACCATCAGCTGTTCGGTCGTGTTGCATGTTCACACAATTCAGTTTCATATTCATTTAACAAACGTAGTAGTTTTAAGCCCAAACATGTATTTTTTCCCTAAACCTAACTAAGTGGTTTTGTTGCCTAAAGTGACACCAAGGGGTGTGACAAAGCAGCAATATATGAAGGGTTAGGATGAGAATGTCTCGACAATCTTTATTAATTAAAGTTTGCTAGCTAAATAATAGTTAACATTGTGATTTTTTTCTTTATAAATATCTGTATTAAATATGTTCAGGCTTAACTCTATCAGGACACTTAAAACACTACAGCAGCATTATCAGATTATGTATATAAGTAAGTAAGGGATAATGTGCAGCGAACAGGGCGATGCGGCACATCAGGGTTTATCTATTTTATTACACCACTACTTGCTCAAAAAATCAATAATTTGACACAAAAACGGTCCAACAGAGTCCGACATCAGAACTGCGGCCATAGCAACGGTCTGCTATACATAGCAACGGTCTGCTATAAAGAAATAACAGACCGTAGAACACCATGATTGACCAATCAGAATCGAGTATTCAACAAAGCTGTGTAATAAATGCCAATAATGATCATATGGATTGATTATGTTATTGCAGTAATATGTTTGTTGATATATTGTACAACCCTGCTGGTTGATTTCTTGGTAACTGGTCAACAAAGTCCGACTTTGATCAGTTTTACAGGTTATTTTAATTGTATCCAAATAAACACAAAACTAAAATGCATATGCACATTTTTCTTCTTCGTGATTCAACTATAATATGGTATGTTTTAGAGTGAAACCCTGCTGCTTCACTACCTCTCTTTCGCTCTTTCTCTTTTTGTCCAGCACAGTCAGCAGAGTATCTATTCCAAAACTCCCACTCAGAGAACCCACTCTGTTTCTATAAGTAGAAGAAAGAGAGGACGAGAGTGAGAGAACTGCTTATTGTCTGTGAACCGACTACCAACAGTCATAGTGGTGGAGCGTCAACTCACACACGGATACAAAGAGTGATCTCCATCGTGATGGTTGGGGAAAAGAAGAAGAATAAAGCCGGTAGTAGCCAGTGGGGTAATGTGGAAGTATTATTGTAGATAAAGGCAAAGACAAAGAAAGGAAGTGTTAAAGCTTTACGAACATTCATGCCCCAAAGAAGAACCACAAATAAGATGAAATGACACGTCCTCTCCAGAGGCATGAGGCTGATTTATGGACTAATATTAAACTGGAAAGCCATTTATAATTAGCCACATGTTGTACTTGCTTCACTTAAGTGTCAACAACAAGACAGGGGCGTAATGGACAGGTAATGTTCCAGTTTGTCAATGCCAGCCCCCGCGGGACACATTAGTGTCTGAATAAACAAACTGCACTCTCTAAATGAACTGTCAATAACAACACACACACACACACACACATCAGGTGATTACTGCAAACTTCAGAGGAACGAGGCAAAAAGAAAAAGAGATATTGATTTCAAATAACACAAAACAAAATGAACACACACACTCCATCATTCAGCGATCACACCTCGTCAAACACCAGGACGGGACACCGACTGCATTTCTCACTTGTGATTTGATTTGCATATTCATGCCAAGTGTTTCAGTGTATTGGGATGATGGATTGTTTGCTTTTTTTAACACACAAACATTTCACAAGGTGTGTTCAGACTGAACGGGATGCAAACTTTAGGGAGCACATGTGTACACAAAGTCAATGGAAAGATACAAAATAGATGCAAATGGATGTTAATCGACGCAAATTGAGGCAAAGACATCCATTTGTGTTTATGACTTCATAGAGACAGGATAAGAAAGAACAGGGTCTTGAAAAAATACATATTTCTAAGCTGTCACACACTAAATGGTAGCATTTTAAACTGGGAACTCACATTCAAAGGGATAGTTTGGGTGTTTTGAGGTGGGGTTGTATGAGGTACTTATCCACAGTAGGTGTATTACCTACAGTAGATGACGGATGGCACGCCCCAGTTTGGAGAAAAAGACAGGAGTACCAGCACGGGAGTAAAGTAATGTACTACTGTGAACACCTAAAAATATCCATATCAGTTTAAGTGTATATTTAGAGTGTTTTCACAGCTTTACCTTGCCGTCAGACAGCCCTTTCAGACGGGGAACTGAAACCATTGTATCCATCTATGCTCTCGCCAAAGCCACCAGACTCCATTGAAAAAAACAGTAATTTTACCTTGCAGAACACAGGAGTTGCTGGTCTACTGCTGCCTCAATCGGTTAGTTTGTTTGTGTTATTATGTGACTTTGGTGACTTAGAACTAACCAAAGTTACACAATAACACAAACAAACTAACCAATTAGTTCAGAACTAAACCTCAAATAAATGTAGTGTAGTAAAGAGTACAATATTTCCCTCTGAAAGGTAGAGGAGTAGAAGTATAAAGTAGCAGAAAATGGAAATACTCAAGTAAAGTACAAGTACCTCAAAACTGTACTTAAGTACAGTACTTGAGTCAATGTACTTTCCACCACTGTTCAGTTAGCATAGTGTCATTCCCCATGCCTAATTTTCCTGTGACATTAAAGGAGAATTACACATACAGATTGTGAAGTATTATAACCATATACAGCAATAATAAACTGTATATACAGTATATAATCTGCACAACTATCAGCGAACACACGTCATGAACCACAGCCAGAACATAGGAGTGATACTACCCTCTCCTCACCCCCCCCCCCACCTCTCTCACGTCTTCCTCTGACACCTACATAATTACACAGTCTGTCAGTGTGTGTGCGTGTGTGCGTGTGTGCGTGTGTGTGTGAGCGAGCATGTAATGTGGGGGAGGCATCAGATCTGCGCTGTGCATCTCTATCTGACCTTTACTGCTTAGAATAGACACACACAGAAGAGAGAAGAAAAGATGGGAAACAGAGAGAGACAGAGAAAGAGAGAGAGAGAAAGATAAAAGGAGAAGAGAGAGAAGCTGCTGGGGGCAAAAGTTGATACAAAATACAGAGAGAGAGAAAGAGGAAGCAAAGCGGAGGCCAAGAGAGAAGTCAAGTTGGGAGAAGGAAAGACAGAGCAAAGTATAAACCAACAAGGTCTCACTCCCAACTTGTCAAATAACACTGGGTTGGTCAGACAGCGCCCCTCGGCATCGGAAACTGACGCACGGAGGCACCCTTTAGCAACAGTATGTGACGTACCGGGCTTTCAACTAACTCCAATGTAAACCCACCCGCAGCATTACTAAGTGGCTGTGTTACCTAAACCTAACTTCCTGTGAAAACGGAGGTTTATTTTGAAAGGACACTATGCATGTAACAAGTGTATATTGACACGCTGCCCTTGGTTATGGCTAGAAATGATCCATCTTGTGTAAATATGATATCACATTCTCGTTGTAATTGGAGCGACTCTGGGAAAACAGCATACAAACAGACGAAATCATGTACTTTCATTAGAAACTCCTTCAGCTCACTTCAACGGGGCCTCCGGCAGCGACCAGCCTGTTGCAGGCCGACCCATATCTGGCTTCCCGGCAGTCGGAGGTGGAGAGCTCGGCGCACAGAAGAAGCAACTCCTCCTCCGGCCAGGAGCTGAGATTCGCCTCGCTGCTCCACTGGGAGCCAACATGGCCATCACGCTGCTGGAGGCCCAGACCGTATTGCTGGGCCCGCTGGAGGGAAGAGAGGCACGCAAGAACCAGAAGCCGGACTGCACGGAGCAGACTGTCAGACCCTGCTGCAGTAAAAATAAGACGTTTTCTTAAGGGACTCGGGTGCTCTGAAACACTACCGCTTTTGTCCACAGGGAACGTCAAAATAACTTTGACTCATGACTTCGTTACATTACTAGAACCTTAATCTAAAACAAATTACACACTGCATTCAAATCAGCATGTAAAAATGTCACAGAGAACTGCAAATGCCACCTTCCTATAAGTGTAGAGTTACAGGATGCCTGCAGTAGTAAACACGAACTGTCGCGAACACATGCAAACTCTTGCACTCTTACACAAGACGGATCCCTTCTAGATATAAGTCTGTCCCTGACATGTCCAAAAGTAACGCAAGAGGGTAACCCCGTGCATCGGTCTCTGATGCCGAGGGGCACTGACCCAGCGTTGGTACTTGACGAGTTTGGAGTGAAAATGTGTTGGATAAACAGAGAAAGTGAGATAAATCAGGTATGAGTACTGTCTCTCTAACCTCAGGCTACAGTTGCCTAATAAAATTAATTATTTACTAATGACTCTCATCTAACCTGAGCAATTAGTGCACACACACACACACATAGAAAGAGAGAGCCAGATAAAGATGCTGTCTCACTAATTATAGCGTGTCTCTGCAGCTGAGGTCTGCTAGGTCGTGTGTGTGTGTGTGTGTGTTAGTGTGTGTGTTGGAGTGTGTGGGCGAGCTTGTGTGCGGGCATGTGTTTGACAAATGCAAAAACAGCGCAGGAAACGCTTAAAGGGGGAGAAAAACTTAAAAACAAAGATATTTAAGTGTAAAGTTGCATTACACTGTATGTGTGTTAGTGTGTGGGCAAACTAGTGCGTGTGTGTGCATCTGAGTCAGGGACAAAATGAAAACCAGCAAAGGAAACGCTTAATTGGAGAGAAAAAAACTTAAAAAACAAAGATATTTAAGGGTAGAGTTGTATTATAATGTGTGTTTATGCAACTCTGCCTCCCACAAAATGACATTCCCATACAACTAAACTGCATTCTCAATTACGTTTCACAGGAAACATATTTTCTCCAGGATTACAGTCGCAGTTTTAAACACGTGGTTAATAGGGGTGTCACGATTTCAATTCTTAAATTGGAAATCGATCGGAAATAGCTTCCGATCTTGACCTAATAGGATTTTTTTTTTCTCTCAGCCCCCGGCTTCTCACGTGTTGGAAAGTAAAATACAGCTGGACTCAAGAAATGTAACAGCCTTCCCACTCATGTTTAAAACTAAACAAAAAAATGCAACAACATTACTTTGTTAGGTTTAGGCAACAAAACTACTGGGTTAGGTTTAGTAAAAAAAAACAACATGGTTTGGCTTAAAATGACTACGTTTCACACAGGACACAAACAGCGGTCTCCTGAGGGAAAGTCCTGTGTTTGTTTGACCCTTCCACCACCACTCCTGTCCACCCATAGCAGACTTCCTCCCTTGTTATACTTGTTATATATATATATACTTATTCCATGTAACTTTCATTAACTGTTACTGAATATACTATGTCATCTGCTCTGCACGTCACTCATACTACGTCACTCTCTGCGGCCTGTCGCGGACTTGAGAACGCTGTTTAGTTGTTCAGGAGCGTAATTTCTAGGAGACAGGGTTGGTTTATGCGTACATAAGTGCATATGTGTGTGTGTGTGTGTGTGTGTGTGTGTGTGTGTGTGTGTGTATGTGTGTATGTGTGTGTGTGTGGGTGAGCTTTGAGTTTGAGTGGGGACTCATCTTTCTGAGAGCTGAGAGATGATCAGTGCTCAGTAATCCTACCTGCATAGACACACACACACACACAAACACACACTGCACAGACACAAGAGACACTTCCAAAAGCCCCGGGTTAATCCACGCAGCACATACATGTTTACAATCATCATAGTGTGTATTAATAGAGGTCTATAAACAGAGAGGGATGCAGATGTGTACAGTAACTGGTAGAGAAACAGAAAGAGAGAATAACCCAGAGTTTGGTATGTAAACATTTACTAAAGAATAGAATAGAAAACTAGATAGAAACCCGGACAAATCTCTCCAGCAGCTGGCTGTGAGCTCCAACAAATTAGTCAGAGCAACCATTTGGCATCAGAGCCACAGATCTCTCTCTCTCATCCATCAAAAACCTTTGAAATACATTCAAAAGATGATTACAGCCGACAATAAAGAGATGAGAATGAAATCTAAAAATAAAATGCCCTTTATGTCAGTCCCTCAGCGGAGGAATCCATCTGGCAGTAGAGCTCAAAACAAGAAAACAAATTAGAAGATCAGAGGTCCAAAACGTGAGGTTGATCGTGGTGGGAAATTAAAATAGTGCAGGCAGACGAACGATGTCTTTTCTACCTAGAAATAAAAAAACATTTATTGTGTGCTTTTCCAAAAATACAAAAAGAATCAAGTGTTTCATTTCTAAGTTTTGTGATGGTGCTAGAAAGTATAAACTTCCCTTTTTCTAGGGGAAGATGAAAATATTGCAAAACAGTAGCTTCGTTTGTCTCTTTAAAGCAAATCCCTTTACTTTCACACGTTTAGTTGGGTTCATTTGGCCCGGAATAAGGGGGGAGAATTATACATTGTTGTGTTTTAGTTCTGGTTTCCTGTTCACACTGACTTTTTACAAACAAACCAGAGGAGTAAATATGAAGTCATACAGACTGACAGGTAACTTGTTGATTGGACAGTTTTGGTGATTGTTGTCTGCATCATCAGGACCTCTTGACATAAGTTTATGCAGCACTTTAATGCTTCTGATTTCTGTTCTTTCATTAACCACTGATTATAAGCATTATTAGTATTGTTAGACAGCAAATCGACTGCATGTTATAATGAATAACGGTCGAGACAAAAGCCCCTTTGCACTCCCAGTCGCATAAGGTGCAAATGTCTGGTAGCGCACGGACACACGCATGAAGCGTATACAGTTGGGTCGCTGTCACACACTAATGGACTTAATGAAGTGACAAAGTACACAGAGTCAGATACAAGCACAGCAGTTTTAACAGCTTTTGACCTATTAATCAGGGAAAACACCCGCGCTGACGTGCTTCTATACATGGTCTTAAATACAGATCACAGATTAGATACAGATTTCACAACCAGCAGATGGATTTATTAGTAGTTTAGCTTTTGAAATCATGTTGAAATCACATATCTGCTATTATAAAATCCTGTGGTTTTCACACCACAAACAAACTGCCCCAGAGTCCGCTTGTAAGCGGGTCTCGTTTCAGGTTGTTTGGTCCATACCAGGGGTCGATTAACAGCTTTCACACCGTACTAACCGGCCAACTGGATTTGAGTTTGTTTTAACCGAACAAAACAAGCACCCTAACTTATTGTATAAAGGTATGATATTACAAGGAGCCTAGTTTCTCACATCAGTAATGTATTTGTATAAACAAAAAACAACAAACGACTAACGATCATGTTCATTATCAATTAACCTGCTGAATATTTTCTCGATTTATCGTTTAGTCTATAAAATTGCTTGTGTTGTTTGACCAAAATCCAAATATATCTAACTTAGTATCATATAAGACAAGCAGCAAATCCTCACAAAGACAAGCTGGGACAAGCTTGACACTTTTACTTGAAAATTATCTAAACAATTAATCAATTATCAGAATTGTTGCCTATTATTTTTCTGTCAATCAACTAATAAATTAATTGACTAATACTCGCAGCTCTATGCTACATGTTCATCATATAAACATTTTTGTCGCCATTAACAGATTTTTGCGTTGTTTTTATTCTCTTTTCTGTCCATTCCTTTATCTTCAGCTCCCTGCTGTATATTCTTTGGCAACATAATTGTACGTACATCATGTCATGACATTAAACCGAGCTGGAACTGATATCAGAGCGCGACAGAGAGAGTTAGAGTAGCAGTGATGGAGTCGGTGTCACCTCAGCGGTCGACTCCACAGGTTCATTATCAGCTCAGACGAGACAGATGGGCTGTTGGAAGTGAGAGAGGAGGTGCTACTTTAAGAGGACGAATGCAAACCAGGAAAACATGGCTGCTGATTACTGGAGAGCACACGAGTTTAGAGGCCAGAGTTTTTTCTAGTTAGCGTTTCTTTTTTACATTTTATTTTTGTAATCTAGATTTGCGCTCTGATTCGTCAGCTGAGTTACAAACCACATGTGTGTCCTCCCCGTCTACTGTACTATTTATGTGATGTACAGTAGACAGTGCATCAAAAGTTATAATCCAATACTATGATAAATATATGATTCTGAAATGTGCCATTCTTTTGATACTTTCAAGTATATTTTGATGCTAATATTTTGTACTTTTACTTAAGTAACATTTTGAATGCAAGACTTTTAGTTGTAAGTGAGTATTACTTTTTAGAGCTGTCCTCGACCAAAGAAATTCTTAGTCGACTAACACTCATACAGTTTTGTTGCCTAATTGATTAGTTGATTTAATCGACAGATCTTTAAAACTGAGTTTCTACACAAAGAATGACACAAAAGGACCACTTTAAATCTGGTGTTTACCAGAGATGTGCTCACAAGATTCTTAGAAATAAATCATTCAACATGAAAAAAGCTTCAAAAACGATTAATCGCTTAAAGAAATCTGAGTCGACTAAGACCAAAACGACTGATTAGTCAACTGATCGACTAAGAGGGGGCAGCCCTACTTAAAATCACTCATTAGTTTGCCAAAGTCCGGATGTTTTTGTAACTGGATAACACATTTTGGGTGTCCTTGAGATCCTCCCTTTTCCCCTAGATAGCCACAAGGCTTGGAACAACCTTCATCCGATTATACAAAAGTGATTAAAAGAGATAATTACTGCAGCAACCAGCCATCCAGTCAGACAACACACTAAACAGAAAGTGAGACTGCCAGTCAGCCAATCATCCAACATCCCAGCCAGTCTTTACTACAGTTTGACCATTTTTACTGAAAACGTAGGAGTTCCGTATCATGATGATAAAGTTGCATTAGCAGGTTTGACTTCAGAAGGGACCTCCAGCGCACTAACAGGTAGTAACCCACTCCTTTGAGTCTGTCACTCAGTCAATTAGACATTCAATCACTCATTCAGCCAGCTGTCCGTCCAGCCACGTCTACACACAGTTGAATGTATGCTCCATCCAGTCTATCTTTGGTTGTTTGAATGAATATTAACACACTGTTTTATAAAAAAAAAAAATCAAATCAGTTTACCTTTCAAAACAACTTGACGGATCAAAACCAGACCTCAGTTGTCACTGACAGCTTTTCTTAAGTCATGTTTAACACAGCAGCAGGTCAATGTCAATCATGAACATTAAAACCCAGCAGGTACAGCAGCTCTGTGCTGTCATGGCCTTCTAACTGCTGAAAATAATCAATTTTCTCGCTTTATTTTCATGCAACTCAATCACTCTCCTACTACTATAAACAGCTTATGAATGAAAAAAACTGTAATTACTAACTCATGAGTAAAGATTCATGTCAACAAAAATCATGACAACAAAGTCTGTTTTGTTTTTTCGTGCGATTAATTTGCATGTCAATATATTATTTCAAAATGTTATTTTTGTCATGAATACGTTCACACAGAACGTGAATATTACGCAGCGAAAAAGCGTCACTTTTTTTCAGAACAAGCTGGATTTTTCTGAGCTTTCGCATCGCGAATAAAGGCATCAACTAATCACGTTGCGCGAACAGGTTTAGTTGCATCTATATTTATAAAACAACAATACGGAGGCACCGTAGTCCGAAACAAGACGGCAAACTTTATTACTCCTCCTTATTCAACCCTGACAAAGGCAGCACAGACCGGATCCACTTCCGTTCTTACCCTTCACAATAAAAGCCCTTGGCGAGTATTTCACATTTTCTTGGAAAGGGAGGAGTGAGCGGAGGGGTTGATTGCAATCTGTAACCACACGACTAGATGCCACCAAATACATACAGCACCTTTAAGCGAAATATCTCGACAAGTGATGGATGGACTGCCAATAAATTTCACAGACATTCATAGTGCCCAGAGGATCGAACTTTATGATTTTTGTAGTCCCTTAACTTTTCTAGGTAGCGCCACCAGCTGCTCAAAGTTTTCATTTAACATCTGCTAGATCGGCACAAATGTTTAGACGTTCATCAAGATTATATATCCTATGAAATGTAATAACTTTGGTGATTTCCTGGTATTTAATAAGATCAAATATTATGACATGTTACTGTATAAATCACCATTTGTAAACTACCTCCTCCCCTCTATCTCCTTTCTCCCGTCAGGTCTAAAGTGGATTTAACCGATAAAATCAATCAGGAATGAGAGCTTTCACCTGAATTCACCTGCACACACTCCGTAGCATCCTGTAGAAAGAGCTGCTTCCTTATGTTTTATACAACCAGCGCATGAGTCGGTTTTGTAGCTCAGTCTGTGTTAAATTCAGTGGAACGCTTGGCTCAGAGTCCGGGCAGCTTAAAGACACTCATGAATTTTTAAGCAGACGATCAGAGCACCAATTGTTGATGAAATACAAGGCTCACTGACACAATTTCCCCTCTCTCCTCTCATCCTCGGGACGGATGAACAGATACACATGCATATTTATGATACTCTTTTCCCGTTAGGAGGAGGAGGAGGAGAGTAAGCTGTATGGATTTATGGATAATTCAAAAGATATCACAGGTCAACAGATACATTTTTTAAACCGGTGTAGTGTGTGCTGCTATATAAATCTGCTGTTGGATTTTTATCAACGGTCTAACAGTGATAGCAGCACATTTTAATAGATTATTCAAGTTTAGTTTAACAATGTTATCAGATGATTTTCACTACTGATTAACCTGCTGATTATTTTCTCAATTAATTGATTAGTTATCTGATCTATAAAGTGTTAGAAAATAGTGAACAATTTCCCAAAGCTGGCATATTTAAAAGGGACTGTATGTAACTTTTTACACGTACGAACCGCTTTTCATACGATTCATACGTATGAAAAATGATTTTCTTTTAAACATGTTCTACACGTGATGGACGGAGTGACTGACCACTGAGGGTGAAGGTGAGGTCAAGCTGAATATAAGCAGCAGGAAGACGGATGCTGCGATACCGATGCATCTGTTCCTGGCTCAGTCAAACGTGGTGAATAACGTGTGTGTTCGTGTAAGCATAAGCCCGTGTTAATCATGATGATGTGGCGTGTTTCTTATCTTTCTATACACACATCTTATAGACCGACAGTAGGCGTAGGTACATCCCTCCCCACCTGCTCTGAACAGCGCCGTTCCAGTTGGCTGGCGGTGTGTTTGTGTACGCTCATGCATATCAATCATTCCCCGCTAAGACGAAGAGGAATGATGATGTCTGTTTTAGGAACAGAAGTGAGATTTCTCCTCTCTCTCTCTCTCTCTCTCTACCTCTCTCTCTCTCCTTTCCTAGCCTTTTCAGGAGTGTTTGAGAGTGTGTGTGTTGGGGGTTATTTTGCCCATAATGCAGTGTGCTGAGGCATTATGGGGGATTGGCTGTCAGGAGCCGCTCCTTATTAGTCGTCTGGCTGGCTGTAAGAGGCTTTTCCTGCTTGGAAATAGAGCTAAAAAAAAAAGAGGAGGTGAAAGGAGAAACAAGAGAAAGGAGAAGTGGATCTTCCTGATGTAATAGAGAACAAGAGGAACCTTGTTGAAGAGAAACCTTGACGTGGTGATGATTAGTCAATTACTTCCTTCTCCATCACACACTTGTCCACTTGAAAGGAGGTTTCTCCAAAGACTTGAAGTGCTATATGTGGCCGGTAAATGATTTCAGAAGAGGCCTATAGTTTAAAAGTCTTCCTAACTTCTCATTGTGATCGAACCTACAGTGTCTCTCTACAAAAGAACAAACTGTCTTCTTTACAGCTACAGAAAAAGAGCTGAAAATACAGTATGACCAAAAAGGCAACAGCATGGTAACCAATATACAAACATTAGTCATCTAATCGCCCTGAATCTGTTGTAATGCAATGAAAGTCTTGTGATTTTGGGTTAGAAGGCAGGACACCGTTCCGTGCTACTTTATATACTGTAGATGCTTGTTTACATTCCTCAGATGTAAAAGGAAAGAGGCGCAGTACAGGGGTAAGCTGTAAATTTAGTCAAGGTACAACACAGTGCAATGTTAAAATATACAGTCCATAGCAGAGGTCTCTCAGTTGAAACAGACACACTTGCAAATACTAGAAAGAAAAGATAGAAATAATTGTTTTAAGGCCTTTACACACCGAGGGCGTTACGAATAAATGACACGAAAATGTGAAATACTCGTCTGCGATTATTATATGTCTAGGGCTTTTATTGTGAAAGGTAACGGTGAGCCGCTGAGTGCAAAACCGTGGTAACGCCGTTCGCCTCGCTCAGAAGCCATCCTTCTTGCTCAGAAGCCATCCTTACCATAACAACACTACTTTAGGAGCAAACGCTCTCTCTAAAGCCATTGTTTGGTTTGTCCGTTATGGGCTACTGTAGATACACGGTGGAGCAACATGGCAGACTCCGTGACTTGCCAACCCTCCCGATTTTCTCTGAGATTCCCGTTTTTCATTGCCCCCTCCCGGTTAATGGCAATGGCAATAGCATCTTTTTTTTCCTTTTCGTTATCTCAACCTGTTTCTGGAACTGTACAGCGTCTATAATCCCTACTGTTTCCACCTGGACAACAATAGAGCTACACTAAATGTCTTTTCCCCGTGGAGGAGAGCTGCTCGCAACCAAGCCCCCAGGAAGACCGCCAGTCGTTGAACCCTATTTTCGTAGTGGCCAAACGGCGGTACTACAACTTCCGTGTCCATCACGTGATGCCATTGGGCCCAAAAATAGACTTACATTGGGAATAATAAGTACGAACACTTTAATAGCCCTTATTTAAATCATGAGGTCCTAAAAGTTGTAAAATCCAATAATAGCTGAATCCAGATTTATTTCCCTACCTCTTTTCATGTGAATGAAACCCAGACAGGGATTCAGACAGTGATATCAGTGATTACTTGAAATGTTTGAGTGCATACAGTTCTGATTCATGCCAAATACACAAAAGCAAAACCTGTTACAGGTTTCCTTTTTGTACCACGACATGAAACACATCATATGTGAGTACTCCCTGGGATGAAGTAAATGTGTTGAATGTTGCTCCCTGTTGAGTATAATGAGTGTTTTTTAACTGTGTTGGCCTTTCTAAACTTAATTTCCCCGGGGGAAAGCCGGCGCTATTGTACTGCACCGTGATGCATCGCTCTGTTAGACAATTACTGTAAGCAGCGTGGCATTACAGAGGTTTCTAAATCTGAAATATCTGTTGTTTATATGAAAGACTCGGATCACAAGGTTAAGAATTCATGAGTGCTTTTAAGAGCCCCAAGATAAGTACGCCAATGAAATCTGACAAAGGGTCGACTCAAACTTGCTGATCTACCCAACACTTTCAAGTACAAAACTTAATTTGAAAATATTTTTTTTAAATGCCATTATCCCATATCTCATCATTATGCCTGATTACCCTTGTTATTTGTATAAACCTTTTTTCTTATATTTAATTTTGTGTATGTATGTATATATATGTATGCACATATGTATATTTTAATTTTATTTATTATTGTTCATTTAGATATCCATCCATCCATCTGCAACCGCTTATCCCGTTAGGGGTCGCGGGGGGGCTGGAGCCGATCCCAGCCGACATTGGGCGAAGGCAGGGTACACCCTGGACAGGTCGCCAGTCCATCGCAGGGCTCATTTAGATATCTTTATTTTATTTATTATTGTTTATTTAGATATTTTAATTTTTAATTTAATTTATTGTTTATTTATACATTTTTATTTTATTTATTGTTTATTATATATTTATATTTTATTTATTGTTTACTTAAATATTTTAGCTTTTCATAAGTTAAAAATATATCTGGGACCATAAATGCTTTATTCTAATGCCTGAAGGCAGTCTTGGAAGTCATACAAGTTATCAGTCTTGTGTTTATTTTTAGAGTAACTTTTATTACACCATCTAATGCATCAGTTCTCTATTGGGTAATTATGTTATAATGCGTCAGCGCCAATCTGTCGCTATTCCTCCTTTTTTTCCGTATATATCTCGAGTCGTGACACACCTTTGACTTTGTATCAAACATTTTTTTTCTTTCCCTCTGCCCATCTTTTTCATCCCTCGCTCTACTCTCTGTATTTTGTCCTAATTGAAGGCTGAAAAGAGAGTTTTATATGCTGGCAGCATCAGATGATGAAAGGCCTTTGATCACTGTTTACCCCTGCAGGTGGTACACAGCGGTAGCAACATGACATACATTTATATCTTTTTATGTTTTCCCTCTCTTCATGTCTCTCAAGTCTTTCTTCCCCTGTCCCCTGCTGTATATTATTGTCCCATATGCCCAAGAAGACATGAAAGTATATTGGACTGTGGTATGACAAGCACTTATTGTGATCTGTTGTTTGTGAGGCGGGCTGTAAATAGTGGAGGGATAATGTTACGACATCCTGTCCTGTGGCAGTTTGTTTCTGCACCATTTCCCACGAAGGCGGTGGTGAAATCTCACCACATGATAAGCTGGGTGACGAAACAAAACTGTTTGTTTCTTTGTGTTTTTCCCTCTTGGGCAAACAGGTCATGGTGGCATGTTTACCCAGCAGAGTCGTGGTCAGGGGCAGCTGGTTAGTGTGCCATGTGGAGGGTCTGGTAGAGGTTCATTAGAAGTCCCTGTCCATCCAGCTGTAACATCATGTGTGGTTCTGAATGGGCCTAATGTGAATCTCACCAGTGATGACATGTCAAAGAAGAAGACAGGGGCAGTGTTTGACGGCGGGACAAATAAATCTTTGTTCAGACAAACAAAAAGCCACAGATAGGAAACAACAGCTCACCACGCCTTAAAGTGGATCCATGTTCTACTAGATTGGTTTGAGAAACCTCTGGAGAATCATATACATTTATCCTGGTTATGTAGCAGCATAAGCAGGGCTCAACAATAAGCTCAACAATTGCCTGCTTTCCCAGGACAAGTAAAATGCCACATCGGGCTAGTAAATCTAGCAACTCACTTGCCTGATCGGGCGTGAGCCATCTGTCTTCCTTCTCATCTCTGTTGAGAGTTGCACATGTGCAGCAAAGAGTACAGAAGCAAAGAGATGAAACTGTGTTTTTTGAGCCGTTGCCACCACTTTGGACTGAAATGCTTATTATATTTATAATATTTTATAGTTCAACTCGGGCTATTTCAGTAGAATATGACAACAGAATAGAAATAATTTTGTTTTACTTTTGTACGGCATTTTTTAGGCGGAGGTTTTACTGCCGTTTGGTAGTCGCTTTCAGTCCAAAATGGCGGGCTGGGCTTGCCGGGCGCTGATCGTGCAATGGAACGAACAACTGACTTTCACTTCTTGGCAATATAGGTTCTTTGTGCGCAGTATCAATCGGGCACTTACGAGAAAATGGCGGTGGGTAAAGACAAAGCTTATGAGCTGATGTGCAAGCGAGTATTTCAATTATCCAGGAAACAGGAGTTTAATTAGGTGGCGTTTAAAACTGATCTCCGAAAGATCGATTGTGTTAATGCGTTAAAGAAATTAGAGGCGTTAAAAGGATTTAGCGTTAACACCTTATTATCGCGTTAACTTTGACAGCCCTAGTTTATATATTTTGGAGTTCAAACACATTAGATATGGTTATGTTCTTCTACTCCCTGATGTGGAAAACAAACCAAAACCCCAAAAACGCAATACAAACCGTTAAATCAAAATGTTAAATCATTGCACGCACCATATAATATCATCATATCTCCCA
Source organism: Sebastes umbrosus (assembly GCF_015220745.1). Classification (NCBI taxonomy): domain Eukaryota; kingdom Metazoa; phylum Chordata; class Actinopteri; order Perciformes; family Sebastidae; genus Sebastes; species Sebastes umbrosus. Next base: position 8,952,988 of record NC_051291.1, read on the forward strand.
CCACAAATTCCAGCCAAGTTGCATTGAATATTTTATATGTTTATCTTAGTGCAGCCATCAGTCAATTGTGACATTAGTAATAACGTATTCCAGTATAAGGTTGTAAAGACGTCTAAGTACATTAGGATGAGTGTTCAGGGATGGTGGATTGTTCAATTGTGACTATAAAGGCCCATGTAGATTTACTGTAGATGAATACCTATCTTGACAGTTGGATCGTCCAAAAGATGATTAAATGAAGTGCTGACCAGCTGGTTGTCACAGATAGACAGGAAGTGCCTGGAAAAACAACTTTCTGACTCACTTACAGATTGGGTGTCCAGCTGGTTGACTGACTAGCTAATTGAAGTCTAACAGACTAACTGGCGTGCTGACTAACTGGTTGGCATTACACATGCACACACAAAGCAACTGTCTTTCTGACTGTCATGCCGGCAGATGGGTGAGACGTCTAAGAATAGATAAAAGGAGGGACGGTATTCTGGGAACACACACAGACAAAGTGTGACGAATGTCTGGCCGATAAGTTACACGTGCCTTACGCTGCCATAAACACATAATACCGCAGCACACACACACACGCGCCGTCTTTGATGTTCAACGCCATCATTTCTCTCTCTTTCATATTGCCACATATGGTAATTCACTTCTTGGCACTGGCCACTTCAAAGCTATGTAAACCACCTTCTTACAAACCATCTCCCTTGACCGGCTAATGCCATTTCCTCCACGTGGCTGATCCCATGAAGAGGGAAATTCACAGATTATCCATAGCTTCATCCAATAAGGCCAAAGGTCAAGACAACGACAAGACACGGTGGCATGTAACTGTGTGTTCCTACAGTTGGCATGTATGGAAGAGAAGTGCAGTGAAAAAAAAGATCAGACTGCATTAATCCAGTCCATACTATTAACATACTGTGGAGGATTAAAAATAAAGCCAGAGTCTTATTTCCACTTTGGTCCAGATTCTCTCGAATGGTGTAACTCCATTAAAAAGGTGGGACTTCTTCAATAATAGTACAATGTTCTTCTTGTGTTTCACCCAAAATACATTTTTAGGAACAATGGCAAACAATGGCAGCAGTTACATGAGCCAAATGTTCCCCCACAAAATGAAATTAATCCAAGTGGGGATTTCCAATGAGGCTGTTTACAGTACATGAGCACCGAATAAAATTACTGGGAAACACTACAAAGCAGAGGGTGACATGGGTGGAAAATATTCTGCCTACGTTGCACGGTCACTAGGAGTGGGGGAGAAAACATACAGCATAGTACAGCAATATTTTGCGTCACAATATTGTATTGATACATGGACGGCAAGTATCAATCTTTTATTGTACAAACTATTAACCTCTTAACAATCCACCCACTATTCTGTCTTTCAGAGGTTGTAATGGGCTCAAGCTTTAAAGCTAGAGTGAAACTAGAAAACATAAGGAATCGTGTCATGTTAGCTTGTAGGGAAGAATGCTAAATAATGCTCCAAAGTTACACTAAATTTTGGCAAGGAAAACATTTTTTCCAAAGGGTTCCCTTGACCTCTGACCTCAAGATATGTAAATGAAAACTCTGAGATGAACAGAGAGAAAACTGTATCTAATTGGATAAAAAACAGATGTTATCAAACTGCATAATGTGTAGTTGAAAAAAGGTAATAAATCGCAATAAGATCGTATCGTGATTTATGTATCATGATAATATTGTATCGTGGGGCCTCTGGTGATTCCCATCCCTACCAGCACTATATTTTTCTTCTTATCCAAACTGCAGATTTCCTCCTATATTTATCACTTTGTCACTTTTACTCCAAATCCCATTTCAATCAAAAAAATAAAAAATAAAAAAATGGCGTGATGGACAATATGGACAATAATGCGATTAATTGCGATTAAATATTTTAGTCGATTGACAGCCCCAATGTAGAAATGTGTATATATATATATATATATATATACATATATACATATACATATATATACATACAGTATATATACATACATACATACATTGGGGCTGTCAATCGACTAAAATATTGAATCGCAATTAATCGCATTATTATCCATAGTTAATCACGATTAATTGCAAATTAATCACACATTTTTTATCTGTTCTAAATGTACCTTAAAAGGAGATTTGTCAAGTATTTAATACTCTTATCAACATGGGAGTGGGCAAATTATTACGAATTTGCGTTATTATCGCGTTAACTTTGACAGCCAAAATAAAAATATATTTTACATATTGAGCGTCTCCCCAAAAAAAGCTGGGATGAGCTAAATAGTTTGACATTTTTGGGAAATGTCCAACAGAGCATTGTCGTCACTGTAAGGTTGCCAGGCAACCAGCGGAGAAAAGAAATAGCCCAGCACATAAAACCACCACCACATACCACCAATTACACAAATAAAGTGTGTCAATTTGTAGGATTCACAGGTGTCAGTAGGCTGATTTTTTAAATCTTTTGACAGAGCCAGGCTAGCTGTTTCCCTGTGTTTCCAGTCATTATGCTAAGCTAAGCTAACTGGTTGCTGGCTGTAGCTTCATATTTATCATACAGACATGAGAGAGGCATCTATCTCCTCATCTAACTCTCTGCATGAAAACGACTGCTGCTCAACTGCACGCATTCAAACGGGTCCAACATCTGTTATAAGAGCAACCTGACAAACGTCGCCCCTTAAGATGCTTTTAATGAACAAAACAAAAACCATCATACAGACAGAACTATGTCAGAATATCTGAAGCGTAGCTAACAGCGTCCCCACATGTCAAATATGAACGTTTTACCTTTTGCGAGCATTAATATTTGACTGGATTTGAATATTTCAGTCAGTGTTCACCACAATAAACTGGGAGACTTGGGTGTATCTGCAGCTGACGATTGATCATTGAAACATCCCAAATCATCTCTTGAATTTAAGTTGAATAAATAACAAAACATCATGACTTCATGCTAAAACTCAGCAGGTCAGATGTTCAGCCTTTACTCCAGATTACATAAATTAGAAAAGGGTTCTGACATGCACTAAATCCACCCCTTCACCAGTTTACTGCTGTTTTTTTTTTTTACTGACGCAACAGATTTATCAGAACAAACTACTCCTGCTGTTATAAAATTGGACAGAAGCGAACCAGCTGCGGCACAATCTCCTGGAAACCTCACTTAACCAAAGATGGTTTCCCCTGAGGAAAACACCCGGAGGAAGAGAGACTCTATAAATGATGGTACAATGAAAGTGAAAGAGTGGTGAGTCTTTCCTTGGTAATGGATTTGCCTTATAGGTGGGCGTTTAAAAAAGACAAAAAAAATGAACAGGACAAATTATCATCTATCAAATGGATTATAATAGGATTAAACTGTACCATCCCTTTTTTTAACAAAATGAGATGAACTTCCTTTTCGAAATTGCCAGTTTATTCTGTTTAATGTGTTTACAAGATGCATATTTAATTGGGACATTAATTAAAGGCTTCATGTAATGTAATTTAATTTTAGAGAATACAGATTTTATTTTGACGCATAATTTTTCCAAATTAAGGTTAGGGATGCACGATCCGACTTTTTCAGTCCGGATACTCATAGTGATACCTGGGCTTTGGGTATCTAACTAGGATCCTTCTTTTATATGCAAGGTAACATCAGCCTCAATTTAAATATTACTTCATAACTTTGTAAAACAAAATGTGACAAATAATATATAGATATACATTTATTTAAGTGTTTATTATTAAAATAATAAATTGCAACTTGGTAAAAAATCTCCAAGATTAACAGGAATTAAAATTCAGGTGTAAACCTTTTTAATACAGAAACAAATTGGATAAAACTTAAACTGGAATTAAAATTCCAGTATATAATGTATATAGTAAATAAATAGAAAATTGAATTGAATAGATCGGCATCATTTTCAACTATATCCAATCCAGCTATTTGAGTCAATATCCGCCCGATATCCAATCCGGTATCGATATTGATGCATCCCTGATTAAGGTAAATGGATAAAAGATGGAGAGTGAAAACAAAAAATCTGAAATACAACCAGTCGAATCTGGCGATACGATACGTATCATGATACAGGATTTACGATTCAATATATTGCGATAAATTGAGATACTGTAAGCAAGGCGATATATTGCAATTTTTAAAAAAATCCAATTTTAGGGAAACTGTCATAGTATAAAAAACACATCTATATTTGCATTAATCACAGTCCCTGTAACATCCAACATCATAACACTACTTTTTGTGCAATCTGAAACAATATATGCCACGAACATTTGCATGTAAACTATTAATTAAAAATCAATATTGTCTAGAATCGACCACAAAACATAATATCGTGATACTCAAGTATACCGATAGTTTCTTAAACCCCTAACAACCAGGCAGATATATGACCTTATCGCTTGTATTACTCTTAAGATGAATCAAAAATGAACAAATATTCAACTTGGATTTTGGCGATTTTACAAACACAAACTGTTGCTTTACTCTGCCATAGTCTCCCCAAATAAATCAATCAGACACAGACAAGTTAAAGTTATTGATTTGACCTCCAAATGCAGATCATTTTGGTTGACCAGAGACCACAAACAAAGACTAAATTGACAGACAAATAGATGCCACACATTCCTGATGGTGACATTTGACAACCAAAACTGCTGTGTGTGTGTGTGTGTGTATGTGAGAGGAGTGAGTGTTTGGTCTCTGGCCAGTTTTCACTATCAACAGCAGCTGCCAGTCGCACCAGGGTGTCAGGCTGCTGCTGGCATTCACACACACACACACATACACACACATATTGCCCAAAAATCAATAGTGTTTCTCCTCCCCATCCCCCCCTATTCACATGCAACACACAACAGGGCTACACACACACACACACACACCACACACACAGGCATTGTTGCATGTGTAAAACTGTTTTGATCCATCGCTTTATGGTTTAAGTTAACATTTTGACTGAGTATCTCATAATTTTGACTTAATAAATCAACATTTTGACTTAATAAGTCAATATTTTGACTTAGTATCTCATAATTTTGACTTAGTATCATATTTTTTACTTAATAAGTAAACAGTATCTCATAATTTTGACTTAATAAGTCAACATTTTGACATAGTATCATAGTTTTGACTTAATAAGTCAACATTTTGACTTAGTAGCTCATAATTTTGACTTAGTATCTCATCATTTTGACTTAATAAGTCAACATTTTGACTCAGTATCTCATAATTTTGACTTAGTATCATATTTTTTACTTAATAAGTAAACAGTATCTCATAATTTTGACTTAATAAGTCAACATTTTGACATAGTATCATAGCTTTGACTTAATAAGTCAACATTTTGACTTAGTAGCTCATAATTTTGACTTAATATCTCATCATTTTGACTTAATAAGTCAATATTTTGACTCAGTATCTCATAATTTTGACTTAGTATCATATTTTTTACTTAATAAGTAAACAGTATCTCATAATTTTGACTAAACAAGTCAACATTTTTACTTAGTGTCATAATTTTGACTTAATAAATCAACATTTTGACTTAGCATCTCATGATTTTGACTTAATAAGTCAACATTTTGACTTAGTATCTCATGATTTTGACTTAATAAGTCAACATTTTGACTTAGCATCTCATGATTTTGACTTAATAAGTCAACATTTTGACTTAGTATCTCATAATTTTGACTTAATAAGTCAATATTTTGACTTAGTATCTCATAATTTTGACTTAGTATCATATTGTTTACTTAATAAGTAAACAGTATCTTATAATTTTGACTTAATAAGTCAACATTTTGACTTAGTATTTCATGATTTTGACTTAGTTTCTCATAATTTTGACTAAGTATCATATTTTTTACTTAATAAAAAAACGATTTCTCATAATTTTTTATTAATAAGTCAATATTTTGACATAGTATCTTATAATTTTGACTTAGTAGCATATTCTTTACTTAATAAATAAACAGTATCTCATGATTTTGACTTAATAAATCAACATTTTGACTTAGTATCTCATGATTTTGACTCAAAACGTCAACATTAACATATTAACATATTAACATAATCCCCCCCCCTCTCTTTGTGCTCTGTGTTTGTGTTTACAAGCTCCAGCTAGCTCTCATGTCATCCTCACATCGCATTATAGCCTGTATATCTCCTCCAGCATCCTGTCCCAGCATCCATCCATCCATCCTCCCTCTATACTCACCGATACGAGGTCTGTTTTCTGAACGCCAGTCCTCTGAGTTTGTCCTCCAGCGTCTCCTGCTCCATGTCTGGTAAGCTGCTGAAGGTGTCACTACAGCAGCCCAGGCCAGCCTCCTCCGAGCCGGCTCCGGACTCAGAGTCGCCCCCGTCGGCTCCCAGAGAGGCCAACCGCCCGCTGAAGCCCCCAACAGCCGCCGCCGACGGGCCGGTTCGCTCCTTCGCTTGGGGGTCCATGCCGGTCGGTCCTTGCTCGCTCTGGACCCCCCTCTCTGCGGGGACACACAGGTGCCGGTTGAAGGAGAAGAAGCGGTGGCGGCTGATTTAACTTAACGTTTTTTTTGGGGAGAAAATGCGACAACCGTTAATGTCTCTGAGCGGTTTGACCGCTGTGATTGTCTGAACCGTTGGCTGTCTTTATATACTGCAGCCAGGCTTCGGCAGCACGCGCAGCCGCCTGGACAACAGATCGAACTGCACTCACGAGCTCCCAAACCAAACCAACTGGAAGCGAGGCTACGTCAAGCTAGCGACGTCACACAGGAAGTGTGAACGTCAACCTTCACAATAAAAGCTTAGAAGACTATTTGAGAACTGGCAGAGCAAAAAATAATGTATAAGATAAGATAAGATAAGGTGAACCTTTATTAATCCCCGGAGGGAAATTCAGGTGTCAAAGCACCAAGATCAGCAAACAGAGTGAAACACAGGAGAGTTAATGGTATACAAAAGTTATTAAAACAATAATAGAGATATAAAAGATACAGAGTGAATGGGTGAACATAGTGTCTGTCAATAAATAAATCTAGTATGTGCAATAAATAAATGTAATATGTGCATATGTGCAGTCTATAACGTGGTATATAGGATGTATAGTGTAAAGTGCGCCAGTGGTTAGAGTCCAAGATGGTTGCAGATAGTGCATGTTTAAAGGCAGATAGTGCATGTTTAAAGGTAGATAGTGCATGTTTAAAGGCAGATAGTGCGTGTTTAAAGGCAGATAGTGCATGTATAAAGGTAGATAGTGCATGATTAAAGGTAGATAGTGCATGTTTAAAGGCAGATAGTGCATGTATAAAGGTAGATAGTGCATGTTTAAAGGCAGATAGTGCATGTATAAAGGTAGATAGTGCATGATTAAAGGTAGATAGTGCATGTTTAAAGGTAGATAGTGCATGTTTAAAGGCAGATAGTGCGTTTAAAGGTAGATAGTGCATGTTTAAAGGTAGATAGGGCATGTTTAAAGGCAGATAGTGCATATTTAAAGGTAGATAGTGCATGTTTAAAGGCAGATAGTGCATGTTTAAAGGCAGATAGTGCATGTATAAAGGTAGATAGTGCATGATTAAAGGTAGATAGTGCATGTTTAAAGGTAGATAGTGCATGTTTAAAGGCAGATAGTGCATGTATAAAGGTAGATAGTGCATGTTTAAAGGTAGATAGTGCATGTTTAAAGGCAGATAGTGCGTTTAAAGGTAGATAGTGCATGTTTAAAGGTAGATAGGGCATGTTTAAAGGCAGATAGTGTATGTTTAAAGGCAGATAGTGCATACTATAGAGGCAAAACATATATATATATATTTATATATATATAAGATAAGATAAGATAATATATTCCTTTATTAGTCCCGCAGTGGGGAAATTTGCAGTGTACAGCAACAAAGGGGATAGTGCAAAAACCAAGATGCATCAGCTAACACAGCAAAGAAAAAAGAGTTAAACAAAGTGAAACTAATTATGAACTATTTAAATAGAAGGAAGTATAAAAAAAAATAGGAGCAGTATATACAGTATTGACAATAAACAGACTATTAATAGAATTGCACAACTGGAAAATTATATTGCACAGTGAGAATGAAATGAAATTCCACCTGAAAATATCAGGTTACTGTCTGTAAGTTTGGTGTGTTATCTTCTCTTAAAAAGGCTTTTATTTTCGAATACCTGACCGGAAGATTTGATTATATGTGTAACATGACATGATTTTAAAAACTGCGAAAGCGCAAGCTGCTGTGAGGGCGGCGACAATTAACACGTTCAGTGTGTGCGGACTACAACTGACTGCAGCATCCATCATCCATCTATGAGCTTATCCTGTCTGTGTCTGCCTGTCCTCCATCCATCTGGCAGCAGGGCATTGTGGGATATTCCCTCTCCTCCTCCTCCTTTCTGCAGCATCATCAGTCAGAAAGTAGGGCAGAGGGTGAGCGTGTACACACACACACGCACACACACGCACACACAGTCCATATGCTGTGTGTGTGTGTGTGTGTGTGTGTCAGATCTGTCATGATGATAATATTCTCACATTTCATTATGTTAACTCATCGTTTGCTGCAGTATAGGTCTTTCTCTCTGTCAAAACATCAGGACACATCTGTCATTTTAGCTTAGTATCTCATAATTTTGACTTAACAAGTCAATATTTTGACTTAGTATCTCATAATTTTGACTTAGTATCATATTTTTTACTTAATAAGTAAACAGTATCTCATAATTTTGAATTAATAAGTCAACATTTTGACTTAGTATCTCATCATTTTGACTTAGTATCATATTTTTTACTTAATAAGTAAACAGTATGTCTCTCACAAACTAATCACACACACACGCACACACACACAGTCCACATGCTGTGTGTGTGTGTGTGTGTGTGTTTGTGTGTGTGTGTCAGATCTGTGTGTCAGATCTGTCATGAAGATAATATTCTCACATTTCATTATGTTAACTCATCGTTTGCTGCAGTATAGGTCTTCTTCTCTTCTGTCAAACATCAGGCCACATCTGTTCTGCTTCCTGTTCCGCTTCACTGCAGCTGAGCCATCAGGTTTACATACAGTCATCATCACTGACCTCAGGTGAACTGTTTGACCTTTGTTTACTGTGTTTCTGCAGGGGGAGCATCTGTCTGCAGTCTCTGCAATTATTAACCATGAATAATTAAACGAAACACACACATGAAATTACAGTGCAGTCATTCTAGTACTCATAACTTCAGTTTGGTTGCATTTGTCATTGTGATGCTTTTGGTCACAACATCATTTTGACTTACAGTAAGTCAACATTTTGACTTAGTATCATTTAATTTTGACTTAGTATCTCATAATTTTGACTTAATAAATCAACATTTTGACTTAGTATCTCATAATTTTGACTAAGTATCATATTCTTTACTTAATAAGTAAACGATTTCTCATCATTTTTACTTCATAAGTTAACATTTTGACTTAGTATCTCATAATTTTGACTTAATAAATAAACATTTTGACTTAGTATCTCATAATTTGGACTTAGTATCATATTTTTTACTTAATTAGTAAACAGTATCTCATAATTTTGACTTAATAAGTCAACATTTTGACTTAGTATCATAATTTTGACTTAATAAGTCAACATTTTGACTTAGTATCTCATGACTTTGACTTAAAACATCAACATTTGTTATTTAGTATCTCATAATTTTGACTTAGTATCATAATTTTGACTTAATAAGTCAACATTTTAACTTACAATCACATTATTTTCACTTAATTAGTCAACATTTTGACATAGTATCTTATAATTTTGATTGGTATCTCATAATTCTGTCTTAATAAGTCAATTTTTTTGTCTTAGCATCTCATAATTTTCACTTAATAGCTCATAATTGTAACCAACAATGATATTCTTTATTCTTATTATGCATAACTTTTCATCTATTTTGTGTCTTTTCTTAGCATAACTGTGCTTCCATAGATCATCCAGGAGAGGGACGAGGTTCAAGAAAAAACACCATTTTTAGAAAGAAAAAAATAAGTCTAAAAGCCATCTTTAAATTTGATGAGATCCGACTCTCACATCAGGACACAAAGGCAGAAACCTTCTCTGTGAGCCTTGATGAAAGGAGTTTTCATTTATAATTAACCAGTTGTGTGCCTGAAAACTCCTGCAATCCTATGAAATCAGATCTTTTCTCCTTCATCTATTTACTGACGCTCTATTACACACGTTTCATCACACAGTTTACAGAATCTGTTCTGTTATCAAAATCGATTTTATTACAAACACTACGCACCATAAGTGGAGCGGTAATGGAATTTATTGCTGCTGCGTTACTATGGGACCTGATGTGTTATGAAGCGGTGGGACTGTGTATTGTCTTGGGACTGTTCCAGCAATTCGCACCACTAATTATGAGGCGCTGCTGCTGATCTATTTCAGGATCCTTGTCGAGATGGAGGAGATAGAAGCTCCTCTACAGTAGGCCTACGTTAACCCCCGAGACGCCTATCTGTCCTAATGGGGTCTAACTTAATTTAAAGTTGAGCAGAAAATGCTTTGAAGCCAACAAACAACTGAAGTAAACATTATATGTTGGGCTGTTGTAGCACTTATTTTGCATGTTTGTAGACAAAAACAAAATGATTGTTTCCATAACCAGCTGTTATGAAAACAAGAAAAAGTTTCTACAGCCACGTTTTATTCAATTTTATTTGCGTAAATTCAAACGCCAGATGTAAAAAGCTAACATTAGGCTATAAACGAACTACACTACGGTTGCATAACTTCACGTTGCCACAGCTATACTAAAGGCGGACTAGTGTGTGTAGGCGTGATGACATTTAGTCATCTCATTTATTAACAACTGCCTTTTTTAAGACACGTAAAAGCTTCAAAATTCACAAGTGGGATACTTATTGATGTATTTTATATCGAAGACAAAACATTAAAATCTCTTAAGCTTGTGTTAACCCCAGACCTTAGACCGGAAGTGCTAAATGCTAACTCATTTCCGGGTTTTAGGACCAAAGTGATTACAATATATATTTTACTATAAGCAAAACAAGCATTATATACGGCCTACTTGTACAATGGCAAGTCAAATGGCATCAGCAAATTTTTTACAATATCTCCAGCTCAAAAAATATATATTATCAGCTTGTTTTCTTGTCTTTCTTTCTTCTCTAATGTCAACAATTTACCATGAACAGACCACACACAATCACAATGTGCTTTTGCAAAATATGCTTTTACTAAGGAAAATACTATATTCAGTTGAAAGCAAAAAGACAGAAGTGGCTTTACACAAGGAGGAGCAACATAAAAAATGGAATCTGATTTGGAAGAACAATCTCCACTGGCTGCTAGTTTTCTCCATTCTCCATAAAAATGTCAAAATAAACTCAATATCTGAGGTTTCCTATGATCTCTCCTGCACTCAGCAGCGAGGAATGTAGTTGTGGCTTCCTTGGAGCATCATCGATGCATCCTAACATACAGATTTAACAATAAATCTTTGACAATCTAGCCACTGATTGATCTGCAAAGCTGAAAATATGAGACCAAGATATACAAATATTGTTTTCTAGTCTCTAAAGTGGACTGGGATCTATTTCAGTTGACCGTTTAATTCATCCTCAGTTTGTAAAATACATTTCTTATGTATCTGGGCTTAATTATCTTCAATTTTGACAGTGGATAGTGAGTTTTAACAAATGGTGTGTTTGTATTTACAACATGGATGCACAGAAAAGCTCAGAAATTAAAAAAAAACCCATCTGTAATACACTGGAAATGGACAATTAACACTTTTAAAGCCATAATTAAACAGACTAAACCCAACAGAAAGTCAGGACAAACGGTGAAGCTACGTTCATAATTTATCAACAACATTGCATCCAAAATAGACTGAATGAATTATGGATTTGTTTATAAACTACAGATCCCAGACAGAGTTAGACTTGCTTATTTATTAACAACTTATATTTACAAAAATAGATTTTTTTTTTTTTCATTTCTGGGAGGAACGTTTTTTTTTTGGCAAATGCTGAGAGATCAGAGCAGATAAAGACACGTGGAGCTGACAGTGTTTAAGGCAAAAGCATCGCAGGATTAAAGGCCAAAAACAGTTAGTGCAGAAAGTTCATTCTGTGGTTCCATCACACATTTGTTTTTAAAGGAATAGTTCAACATTTTGGGACAAACTTATTTGCTGTCTTGCCAAGAGTTAGACGAGAAGATCGATTCCAATCTCAAACATGGGGGTGGGATCAATCTTCTCATCTAACTCTGTGCAAAAAAACTAATAAGCGTATTTCCTAAAATGTCAAACTATTCCTTTAAGGAAAGACAACATTATGGGATGCATAAATATATATTTTGAAGTGTAGTTTGCTGCTAGCAACCTGACAAAATGTCGTCCCATAAGATGCTTTTGACTCTTGACTTGCACTCATCATACAGACAGAACTAAGTCAGCTAACAGGGTCCCGACACGTCAAATATGAACATTTGTGGAAAATGGTCCACTTTTTGGCTTTTTATTTAACTTGATTTTAAAACTGCAGTCAGTGTTCATTGTGAGAATATGCTGCAGATTAATCAGCACATCGTAAAAACATCCCAAATATGATGTTTAACTTTTTTAACAACAAATAAAAATGAGTGCAGGAACCCCGAGTTAAGCCCTCAATGGTTGAAATGTCAAGTCAGCTGAAGAAAATATAAAACAATATATAAAAGAGTACAATAAAATAATAAACAAAATACAATATGAACACAAACAAGTATCAAAATGGGATGTATGCCTCACTGGAATGGAATAAAAACATTTAATATTAAAAGAACTACAATAATTTTATGAAAGACAAAACAAAAAAAACTATAAATACAAAGGTTCTCCGTCAGTGTCCTGTAAAAAGCCTCACATGTCATACAGTATTTTTAATATACTTTCCACTGGAATAAATGCATTATTCACTACGTCTATTTGAATTTATCTCAATGTGATTCAAGCCAGATACAGCTGATATTGTGACTCATGTAAAAATTATTCAGTGCAACTTTACTTCAGAAATTAAGGCAACCAGTGCCTCTTTATTATAATATTATTATTATTATTATTACTACTACTATCACAGTGTATCTGATTAAGCAGAGATGGAACAATCAGCAGTGGGAACTACTGTATGAGGCTCCAGGACACTGAACCATGCTCTACAGGGGTTGAAGGTCAAAGGTCATGATGGGGTTTAGGGGGATGTTGACATGAACCTCAGGAGGTTTCGTTGACCGTTCGCTCCAGCTCTATCACTTTACTGCTGCCTTCATTCGTCCTCTGCTCCAGAGACCTGAGGGACGCAGATCAGCGGTCAGAGCACTCTTACCAAGATACAAAACAAAAACATCTTGTCCACAAATTGTTTGTGTGTGAGTATCATATAATTCAATTTACATCATTACATGTTAGAGTCATTATAATGATTGGATAATTAAATTTGTGGGCTAAAGAAATTCTTTTGGTCCATTGATCTTAATTAAGGCTATAAAAAAAACCCTTGGATGATATTGCGTGCGTTCAGCTTACATACTGCTCTTAAATTCTTTTGGGTTTTCCTGTAATGCGGTTGACGCTCTGGAAAATCACATGATTACTTTGTTTGAGTTTATTACACGGCTTTGTTGAATACTCGATTCTGATTGGTCAATCACGACGTTCTACGGTCTGTTATTTCTTTATAGCAGACTGTTGCTATGTATAACAGACCGTTGCTATGGGCGCAGTTCTGATGTCGGACTCTGGAGGATCATTTTTGTGTCAAATTATTGATTTCTTAAGTAAGTAGCCGTGTAATAAGCAGGATAAAATAATAAATAAATAAAAAAATAAATGTAGTGGAGTATAAAGTACAATATATAGGACATATAAAGGGGTTGTATAAATCAAGGGGTCACAAGATTAGTGTTTTGTTTCTCCAATCTTCCTGTGCAATTTTAGCCCTTTTCAGCCTTCGAAACTTTATTAAACTTAAGAAATATTTAGACATATAAAATTCATGGCGAAGGGTCACAAGTGCACATAACATAATTTTAATGGCTCACAGGCAAAAAAGTTTGGGAACTACTTTTTTAGAGGTTAAGAGGTGGAAGGATCGATACCTAAAAATATCCTTACCACTCAAAACTAAGTCTTGTTTTCTGTATCGATACTATAATATGATTATTAATCCTATTGAACAGAATTCAACTCATTTAATGATATTTATTCAACTGTAAAGTTTTACCTGTGCAGGTCCAGCAGCAGGTTTTTTGACGTATCGTTGCTTGTATTTCTGAAAGGTGGGTGTGTTTCCACCATGATGGGCTCCACGGCCACTTTCTGTTGCTCTGAGCGACGCCACGCTGCCATGACGACGGCCGACGTGTCCTCCCATTGGTCGGGATATTCCCCGCCCAGACCGAGGAGGTGTGGCTGCTCTTCTTCGAAGGTCGATAACAGATTCCTCGACTTCACTAAAAGAGAAAAAAAAAACATTTTTATTTACTTTTTTAATTTTAATTTATCACTTTTTTTTAGGAGAAACTGCCACTCTTAAACAGGATGATAACGTTTTTTTTAAACCTTTTCAGACTGAACACACCCAGTCGTGCACACTCTCACACATAAATACACACTATCGCCACACACACTTGTTGTGTTATTGTCTGCCTTTTGTGCGTTTGTGTGGGCCGGATGGGACAGGAAACTGGATTCGATTGTTAAGTAAATTATATCTGGTCTCTATTATAAAAGTGTGTGTGTGTGTGGGAGGTAGTAGAGAGGATGTAGTGAAAGGTCAACTCCTCTAATCAGTTGCTCTGTAGCTATTATTGCAGCGCTGTAGGTGGAATCTGATTATTGGAGATGTTATAATGGACCTCCATAGTTTTATAGTCGGTAAACTAATGATTCATTACAATAGAAACAGAAGGAAAGGTCAGTTTAGCTGTAAACTGTACAATGTGTAGATATAAATAATAATATGTAGATATGAAGGGCTCCTTCTAAGCTAACGGAAACACAACGATTCTTAGTTTCAGGTGATTATACACTAAAGAAAAGGTAGTTATGAATAGTATATTCCATTTCTGCTAATAGATCCCCCTAAATCCTACACACTGGCCCTTTAAAAACAACCAAAACAATCAATAATATCACCCTATGTGTGAGTGTATCTACCTGTGGTTGTGTAGGACTCTTTGACTGCCAGCTGTTTGGATGTGAGGCCTGTTTCAGTGATGGTGGAGCACGGAGTCAAACTGCTGGGGTAGAAACTCCCCAAAAACAGAGCGAAACACAACACGACCACCTACAGAGACACAGAGAGAGAGAGAGAGAGAAAGAGGGATAGAGACGGGAGAGAGGGTAAATAAATTATGAATCAATGCTAAGCAGCAGGTAATGAATGATGGAAGCAGATGTTTCCAATTCAATATTTTAATCAATGTTTCATCACCCCAATCTCCTGTTGGCACGCAAACATGCACGCACACACACACAAAAACAAAAACAAACACACACACGCACACACACACAGTAGTACCATTAGGCATGATGAGGTCTGGGTTCCTGCCATCCTGCAGTTTTTGGATACTTTGCCGGCCACCATCGCCTGCAGAGACTGCAGCTGCTGGAGCAGAGACCTGGGGAGGAAACACAAACACACAGACAGGTTAGACACACACTCATATACCACATACATGTAACATACACTGATTAACACAAAGCATAACACCAACACACACACACAGCTGATTGTCTCTACAGACGTTCATGAGCGAGGAATGAAATAACATGAAAACAGAAGATGGACGGTGAAATTTGTTCCTTCCAAGTTTAAGTAGATTTCTTTTTTAATTATTCATTTATTTCTTTACAGAAGCACTACACACAGCACTATAAAACTATAATAATGTGGAAGAAACACAATTCAATTCAATACCAGTTCAAGAACTGACTAAGATTTTGATGAAAATTATTCCCCTATATGTCATTCGTCAAAGCATTATTCTTATTATTATTTTTATTATATTATTGTTCTTTTGTTATTAACAAGGCAATAATCAACATAAGAACACACAACAATCAGCAAAGCAAGTAAATATGCAATAACACTGGGATTGTTTTCAACAGGGCCGTCATATAGGCGATATATAGGCGTTTGAAATGGCAAAAAATGCAAAAAAAAGACCCTATTAAAAAAGAAAAAAGGTCTGAATACTTCTTCCGCCACTGTTATTATGTAAATTAAATGACGTGTATGAGCAGGAACACATTTGTTCAGTGTTAACGTCTCTTATTCAGCATTAGTCAGAGGATTTGTTCTGTTGTTCGCTTCATTAAAACGACAGCTCAACAAGACGTGCACACTATCCAGGTGCATCAGCGACACACACACATATACACCCACACACACACACACACACACACACACACACCCACCCACACACACACACACACACACACACACACACACACACAGAAATGCAACTGGTTCATTTAACTTTCAGACAGTGACGGTAAAGTCCACTTTAACCACTGAGTGGAAAACAAGACCCTAAACAGCTGTTCCAGTAAACACACACACACAGACACACACACAGTTCATCCATGCATAACGAGAGCAAACAACACCGTCTAAATTGAAGCAGCTTGAGCATTTTTACATTAAAATAGCCTCATGATTATTCATGGAGGCTAAATTGCCTATGAGCAGATCTACAGGGAGCTTTTGACTCAGTAATAACATTCAGTCCGTGTTTCCCCGACACATCACTCCTCACCGCTGCGCTGTGTGTAATAAAAACAAATACCTTTAAAGGAGTGTAAAATAAAAGGGTGGATATAAAAGTGAAATCCCAGAGGACGCGTCAACACAGACTTATATCCAGAGAGAGAGAGAGAGACGTGTTCAGGTCTGAATCATCATCTCCTCTTTAATTTCCTGGTGTTCTGATTATCACCATCGTTGAATCGTTGTGACTGACAGGATTCAAACCTGTCAGCTCTCCTGCAGCTCGCTCATCTCTGTCACCACTGACACAATCTATAAAGAGTCCATGTCTTTTCAGAAAAACTCTACAAGCTTTCTTATACGTACTGGTTGAAGTGGAGAAGCAGTAAGTAAAAGAGAAATTATCACTAGAAAAAGTACACTAAAATAAGTATGTGGGTTGTTTAGTATGTCCGAAACCTTAGTATGAAACCAAAAGTACATGAATTGCATACTATTTCAGGTGAAATATTACAGTATGCAAACGCTGGACACGACGGTGGCATAACTATCCCACAATGCAACGCCGTAGTGACGACAACGTTCATAACAGAAGTTGATGGACAGCAAAATATAGATGTTCTAGCTATTAAATAATCTTTTTGTTAGACTTTTGCAATGTGACCTGAACCTTTCTTACTCCAAAATGAGAATGACTTTAATTAAATGTGTATAAAAATACACCTTCCAGGACCTGTGAGGACCTTTACTGTACTGTGGTGGCAGTTTCTGTTAAAACAAGACACAAACCAACGTAACAACTTGTCTTTCAGTGAATTTAATAAAAAGGCATACATTAATAACTAAAGCATCTGCAGATGGACTCACGAGCACAGCCACCTGTTGTGGACTGTGGCAAGTGAGCCCCGAATACAAAGAGTAGTCAGTATTTATACATTTAAAGCATAACATGAAGATAAGTGCAAAGAAGAAAAGAAGAGAAGGATAGAAAGTGTATCAATGCGTCAGCACACAGCAGACAACAGAGCATCACAAGACATAACAAGTATTTCAGCAATCTGTTGTTTGCAGTTACAGAGACCTAAAATGTCAGGTCACTGTCCTATGGTGACGAAGTTGAACATGTGAGGCCCTGAGATTATCTAAAGGTACAGTGTTAAACTGCAGATATGAAAATTGCCATTACAGTACATAAGGTCAAACACTTGTTTGTGCAGTGAGTGTGTGAATATGAGACTGTGATGTTCTTACTTGTTGGTACACTCCAGAGTTTCCACTTTCCTGCGCAGCTCGTTGTTTTCGTTGGAGCAGGTCTCCACCCTGTGGGCAGACAGCAATACTGCACAGTCAGTGACTGAACATCAATGCAGAACATTTCTTCATTTATCCATTTTGCTGATCTAGATGATTACCAGATTATCTCTGCTTTATTTATGCTGCACATATTCCAGATTTTTGTTTCCTACAACATTTGTAGTTGCTGTTTTGTAGAGTTTATTTTGCTTTTACTCTGCACACACTCATAAAGCACAATTTTACAATATCATCTTTGGTTCAAGGTTAGCTCATAATATAAGAAATACTGTAAATAGTTTAAACTACAGGATTATTTTATGTGTTCAATGAAGCTCAGAATGTGATGTAAGTCTCTCTGATATGATGAAGAATGAAGAAGAAGAGGAGGACTTACTTCTTCTCCAGAGCGTCCATGTACTCTTTCTTCTTCCTGCGACTCTCTTGAGCCGAAATCTAAAACAGAGAGGAGTACATTTAGAGAAAGAAGCTCATACGTTTATCGATTTGTTCTTGTAGAGAGGCGTTAAATCCCAGAAGGGGGCTCCACATATTTGTACCTTATTTTTGATCTTCCTGCGGATCTTCTTCAGCGCCTTCTCCTCGGATTTGGTGAGTGGCAGTTTGGTGGGGACGGGGTAACCTTCGGCCACCAGCGTACGACGCTCTTCCTCCGTCAGCATCAACGGGCCCGACCCCTGCAGCTTCTACACACACACACAAAATAAAAGAGTCAAATTAAATCATTATGACAAAAAAATGTTTGTTGAAGACAGGAATTAACGGGGCAAGACGAAGGATTATAATACTGAAATAAAGTTCATTATTAGCAGTCATTTGGTGAATGCAAATGTCTCTTTCTTCGCTCCAAATAAATAGACGTCTTTATATTAATAATGCAGTATCTGATGCACAGAGTATCAAGTTACAAAAATGTAAACTCAAGGGGAGACTGCAGTATTTTTATGATAAAAATAAAACAGAAAATATGTCCACAAAAAATCTAGTATTTATGGGAAATATCCTTATGCTGATAACATACTGACATATATCTCCATGGGTGTGTGGTACATGAAGCTGGATTTCTATGTTTCTTTGAACATTTTCTAACAAAAAACGTGTAGATAAAACCTCTAATTAATGTTATTACCTTATATTACTTAAAAAACATACAGTCCAAGCGTGATATTCCTTCTTTTTTTTCACAAACAAATACATTATAAGGCTGATTGCTGCCCTGGTACCAAGAAAAATAAACTTTTAGAAGAATTTCTTAGAATAAAATGTGCCTTTTATTAGAAATAGGTGGACTACTCTCATCCCATGGGCATATTTTTGTCTGGTCACTAGAATAAAATGTGAGATGTTGTGCGTGACATCACTCAAAATTGAACAAATGAAGATATCAGATGTTACTTACGTGAGCAGCGGTGAGGAGAGGTGAGTTGGACAGGGAGGAGGCAGCGCGAGGAGACACCTTCAGGCTGGCTTGGGAGGATGGAGGAGGGCTGGTGGGGGATGTTGGGCAGGACAGGCCGGGCGGGGCGTGGACGGGGCTCTGGCTGCCCTCAGAGTCGCTGCCGTGGGAACTGGGAGGAGTGGGAGGCATCTGCAGGGACTCCAGACCTGAAACATGACGGTTATGATGAACTATTTTAAAGATAAAAACTTATCTTTACAGTATTTCAGGATGAAATATGAAGTGACTGATGAGCAAGTTTCCTCTTTTGAGGAAAATCCTGATTAACCATCATCTACTGTAGGTAATACACTTGACTATTGATAAATACCTCATACAACCCCACTTTAAAACACCCTTTAAAGTCAATAAACTACTGTATTGTATCTCCATTTGTGCAGGTTGAGGGCATCATGAGATAACAACAAATGGCCAGCAGGGGTCATTGTAGCATCAGATAACTGACATACAACAACAACAACAACAACAACAACAGTGAGAGGAAACACACCTTTGGATGACAGATTGAGAAACTGGTCCACTTCATGAGGCTCCAGTTTAATCTGGGGGATGATGTTCTCCTCTTTAATCTGGTAACACAGAGAGGAAGAGTGATGACAGGGTTACAAACTGTAAAGAAAGATCACCAGAAATATCATCCTCATCATCCCCCTGAGCTCTCACCTTGAAGCCTTTGCCCTGGTTGGGGCTGCTGACGGTGGTCTGAACCGGGGCGGCGGCGGCGGTGACGGCAGCAGCAGCAGGGGCCACAGCGGGGGGGCCCTCGGGCGCCTTGTGCCCGTCGCTGGAGACCAGAGAGAGGGAGAGGGTGGGGAGGAGAGAAGGAGTCTCACACAGGAGGATGTCGATGGTGTCCTCCTGCTCCATGGGCCAATCAGCCGAATCCCCATCAGACTCTGCTGAACAACACAGACTCCTGTTAGTGTTTCTAGGATGTTAAATGGACTCTTATTTGTTAATTGATTGACAACCCAAAAGGTAACTTGTAAATATATATGTGAGATAAAGTAGAGGAGTAAAAAGTACAATATTTCCCTCTTAAAGGGACTGTTTGTAATTTTTTACACGTATAAATCTACCGTATTAAGTATATCTTAAGATATTAATAATATTGATAATGATAATGTGTGTCTGACCTGCGTCGCTGCCGTGCTCTCCGGTCAAGTGCGACAGTGGCGACTGCGGCCGGCTGTCGCCGCAGAGCGAGTAGCTGTGCTCGGCGGTGATGTGCGGCGGGAGAGGGGAGGACGGGGACAGGTCGCTGCCGTCCTCCATCTCCATGGCCTCCACTCCTCCGCCTCGCACCCCGGACAGGAAGGGGTCGCTGAGCAGCTGGCCCAGCAAAGCATCCTGGGAGAGGTCGTCGAGGAGCTCGGAGAAGTGCTGCACAAAGGAAGGAGAAGATATCTTATTTAATGCAAACATAAATTATCAATTTGAGCAGAGACAGACAGATAATTATATAAAGTTAGAGCCTGTCTGTAATTACAGACTGCTGCGTCTTTTACTGCCACCTTTCTTTCAAGTTTTCCCCCTCAGGGAACACTAAAGCAGCCAGTTAAACACCTGTGAAAATGTCTTTCACTGCTTCTCTTTCTCTCAGTGTGGCGAAAACACACATGAAGAAGTTAACAGACCCTCCTCTTCATCTCCTCTCTCATCCCCCCATCCTTCACTACATTCCTCTTTCTCTATCTGTTTCTTCCATCTCTCAACAAGGTGAGCGTTCAGGTGTTGTGACGACCAGAAACAAAACGTCCTGCAGGTGATGTGTTGATAACAGACGGACATTCGTCTCCTGTGTGAACATGAAGCTGGTAGAGACCTTGAGTTACTGCTGAGCAGACAGCAAATCATCAAAAATCTGCCAAAGTATTGACATTATCAACTTGTCTGCAGACCTTTTTCTTGATTGTCGTCTACGAAATGTTAGTAAAAGGTGACAAATGTCTTGTTTTGTCCGACCAACAGTCCAAAACCTCAAAATATTCAGTTTACAATGACATAAAATAGAGAAAGCAAAAAATCCTGACAATGGAGATGCTGTAATTAAAGAAGCGTTGTGCCGGTATAAGGAAAATGACACTTTATTCTAAGAAAAGTTGACTTCTTTTAGGAATAAGTGAACTCTGCTCTCAGTCTAATACGAGTAAGAGTTAATTAATCATCGGAACAGCACAGTTTTATAATGCAAATGTGTGACATTCACATAACAACTACAAGAGGAAACCTCCTGTCCTCACTCAAACTCATCGTCTGAGGAGAACAGAGTGGAAATATTTCTGATGTAACTTCGACTGCTCAGATTCTGTTGCCGGGCAGAATAATAAAAATAAAACGCTGAACACATCCAGTGAACTGTTGGTCGTATGGGAGCAGACTGGGCTCGGCCAATCAGAGGAGAATAAACAATTTAAATTGAACACACATGAAACTGTGACATTCAAAACTGATGACTCAGAAAAGAAAAGAGGAGAGAAGGAAAGGAATGATGGAAGGAAAGAAACAAAACGAAAAAGAAAAGAAAGAAATGATGGAAGGAAATATAATGAAATAAAAGAAAAGGAATTGAAAGAAAGTAAAGGAGAGGAAAGGACGGAAATGAGAGGAAGGAAAGGCATGAAAGGAAAGGGAAGAAGGGAAATGGAAGGAATGAAATGAAGTAAAGGGGAGGAGAAGAAAAGATGGCAATGAGGGGAAAGGAAGGAAAGGCATGAAAGCAAAAGAAGGAAAGGAAAAGAAAGGAAGTGAAGGAAAGAAAGGAAAGGAAAGAGGGGAAAGGATAGGAATGAAATGAAATGAAATAAAAGGAAAGGAAAGGAAGGAAGGAAAGGAGAGGAAAAGAAAGGATGGCAATGAGGGGAAAGGAAGAAAAGGCATAAAAGAAAAGAAAAGGAAGGAAAAGAAAGGAAAGAAACGATAGAAGGAAATGAAATTAAGTTAAAGGAAAGGAAAGGAAAGGAAAGGGTGGAAATGAGAGGAAGGACAGGAAGAAAGTAAAGGAGAGGAAAGGAAAGGAGAAGAAAGGAAAGGAAGGGAAGCAAAGAAAAGAAGGAAAGAAGGAAGGAATCAAAAGGAAAGAAGGGGAAGAAAAGGAAAGGCAATCTACAGTCACTTATAGTTCACACAGTTAAGTAACATCAGACAAAAGACGAAGAGACGTAACGATGAACGGAGAAAGAGAGAGAGTGAAATCAAGATGGAGGAAACAGGAGGAGGGAGGACGACCCAACGCCAAACATGTGGCTTCAATTACACACACACACACACACACACACACACACACACATACACACACACACACAAACAAAGTGAAATGACCTCTTAACTCTATAAACACACAGCACACTCCTGACACCATATGCTGCCCTATAAGGCCAGTTTCAGGCCTCTGAGTGTGTGTGTGTGTGTGTGTGTGTGTGTGTGTGTGTGTGTGTGTGTGTGCGCGTGTGCGTGTGTGCGTGTGTGTGTGTGTGTGTATCGTGAATCAACTCAAAGGAGCGAAGACAAATATTTACTCATTTATCCTCCGTTAATCTTTCAGCTCAGATATGAATGTGTGAAATGTGCACGTGCCAAAACATCATAGGCAGACATTTACAGCAGTTTACTACGCTTTACCTCCCCCTCCAGCGTCTCCTGGTAACCACATCTCCACGGTTACGGAGAGCCATCTATATACGTCAAACTACTGCTTGTATTATTAAACCTCTTCAGACACTGACAGCTGTGATGATGATAGTGATTATAACGTCAGCACAAATGGATAAAATACCAGTTGCTGCTCTTTGATACACAGGAAAAATGTTAAATATATAAAGTTAACTCTATTTAAAGTCAGCATTTTGGAGAAAATGGTTGGAAAATATCTAAAATTAAGGACATTTTTGTATAAATATGGCCCTGAATCATATGTTATAACTTGCTTATCTAGAAGCTAAACAATCTTAACTTGCACAGTAGAGATCTGGTTTTATTCCTGTGTTGCCAGATTCAAATTCAATCCTGCAAATGGGGTCTTAAATATGCACTTAATGGCTAAACATGCAAGATATCGTCCTAAAAAGCTTTAGGCAACATTTTGTTTGTGATCATGAAGTTTGTGTCAAAAGTATTTGTATTTATTCTGATTTCTTCAGTATCATAATTATGAAAAGCATGTTTTTCTTTTGCTACAGTCTCTATCGGGCCTAAGAAGAAGTAAACAAAATGACATTGATTAGGTTTCAGCCCAGAAAGAGGAGAAAACATCATGTTTGTAAAGGAGAAAGAGGGTGTAGTTTTTAGGGAGGAGTAATTACACACAAAACCCTTCTTTAAAATAAACGAAGCCATATTTTGTGGGTTTATGTGACCTTTGACGTCACGCTGTAGTTTCGCCAGAAGCTCCTGGAGGCAATTAAATTACTTTAAATCCCAACTGACTCAATTTGCGTCAAAAATCATACTCGTTTTCTGAGTCAATCGCAAACAAACACCCATAAAACCACTTGGAAATCCTTGAAAACAAGACACTGCAGAACTTGCCTGAGAAAACATCACGTTTTTAAGTTTTCTTCAGTATCAAAGTAATCCAGTGATACTTGTCTTTACATCCATGAGTAGAGTGCAAACAGGAGCTGCTAATTGATAATTCGGCATACTTTTAATGACGCTAATTTGACAAAATGTAATCAAATAAAGACAAAAACGGGGCTCAAGTTGTAGCCCACAGTGTCAGACTTTTACACAGAAAGGATTTTGTTTAAGAAAAGGAAATGGGAGAGGTCCAACTCTGCAGAACCACACCAAAGATGCATATAGTGAGCATTTGTATACGCTCCCTGTCATTTCTGCAGTGGGAGTGTGTGGTTGTGGTTGACAGAAGAAAATGTGATGCGGGCCAGTCGACCGGTCGCTGGTCGGGTGTAACTCATCACACACAATAGAAAGCTCTTTGTCTCTGCAGCCCAACAGTGAGGTGTTATTTGGGGTTGACTGTAACTCGACACTCTCCAGCTGGGGGACAGAACCTGAAGCCTAAATGGGATAACTGGGAGTTTAAACTGGAAAACTAGGTCAAGAATCAGTAGCAGTGGCGATAACAAAGAGGCTATTCTCACATATTTCTGAAGAACACATCGAAACAGAGCGGAGAATGTCGCTGAAATCGCAGATTGTAATCTTTTAATGAAGACGGAGGAGGATATGCTGAGCGATTATCTCTCGAGTTCTGGTGTTGTGCACAGAAATCCTGAGTCATCCAAAAAGAGACGCTTTGCCAAACTTTTAATCTGTCTGATCTTAATTAAATCAGAGAAATACTGATGAAGGGAAGACGCCAAACTGGGTCAGAAAAGTTAAACAACAAGAGGCAGAGGTGTGTCTGTGTGTAGCGTGTAATAAACCCGCCAGTGTCTCGCCAACGCGTGAATATTAAATGCTTGTATGAAGGTGCAGTAGCCTACCAGCAGGGGGCAACAAAGCGCCTTAGGCTACATCCACACTAATGCGTTTTCCTTTTAAAACGCATAACTTTTGCTACATTAATGCCTGGCGTCCACACTACTCTGGCGTTTTCAAGCCCCAATAACAAAGATGTTTGAAAACGCCCCCGTTTTAGTTTTAAAACTCCGGGTTGCGATTTAGACTGGACGGACAGAAACGGAGGCCTCTAAAAATGATGACGCAGACCCACGTTTGCTCATCATCTCACGTGTCCTTCCCTGATTCGTTTTAAAACGCTGTTTTAAAAAGAAAACATATTAGTGTGGATGTAGCCTTAGTAAGGTTTAGGAAAAACGTCATGGTTGGCCTTGAATTAAGTACGTAAACTAAGTAAAATATGTACAGAAACAATGTAACATCAGGAAGGAAAACACGTCACAAACGGCACTAAAAGATACGTCACAAGCGTAACTTACAGAACACCGGTCTCCTGATTGAAAGTCCTGTGTTTGTTGGACCCATCCAGCTCATAAACTTCTACACAATCAGACTTCTTTTTGCAACCAGAGGAGTCGCCCCCTGCTGGCCGTTAGAAAGAATGCAAGTTTAAGGCACTTCAGCATTGGCTATAGTTTCAAGATCCGGAGGTTGCCGCCTGGGCGTTACAGGAAAAGTCACCAAAGTCAGTGGGATGCATCCTTTAGGGATCACGAATATCTGCACAAAATTTCATTGTGATCCATCCAATAGTTGCGGAGATATTTCAGTCTGAATCAAAGTGGTGGACCATTAGTGCTGTTTCCTAGAGTGTTGAGTGATAAGCCTTCACAATAAAAGCCTCGACAGCTGTATATGTCACCAGGTAGCAGTTAAATTAACGTTGTGGGAGTGGGAAAGAGGTTGAAGGAATGTCCTCTCAGGTCTGTAATTATTCCATCAGATAAATGTCTGTTTTAACCCGTAATGGCCATAGGTTTAAACTTCGAAGGTAAAAGGAGGAGGGAAGTCCTCTCCTGGAAAGCGAAAACCAGATGTGAAAGAGTACAAACTGACGCTCACACACACACAAACCCACACAGGCCCAAGGGTCATCCGCCTCCAGTGTGTGTATTAGTGTGTGTGTGTGTACCTTTGCCCTGGACTCATCTGGGTGTACATTTGCTGATGATACAACTTCAAAAAACACACACGTGCATGAATTTATGTCAAGATAAACTGAATGACTCATTTGTTTGGTTCGGATCCAGGTTGAAGACTATCACATATGACCAACACGTGTCCCATCATAACCAGATAACCAGTATTAAAGTCTGCAGAGATATCGGACCGTCTATCTGTCTGTTGTTCATTCATTCCTGTGAAAGAAAGATCTTTTTTTATATTAAGTTTGGTTTCCACTGTCTAATAAGTCACTAATATGTTTATAATCTGTAACTAATGTCTTTGTTAGGGGTTAATAAATAATTTACTACTTGCTTTATAGATCATTATAAACCATTCATGAGAAAAGGTGAGTCCGAAGTCACAAATAAACGTCCATAAATCCACTTCATAGGAAACAAAAGGCTCCTTATAGCTGCAGAACTTGCCTGAGAAACATCACGTTTTTACGTTTTCTTAAGTATAAAAGTAATCCAGTGATACTTGTCTGTACATCAATGGGTGCAATGCAAACATGAGGAGGTAATAGGTAATTCGGCATACTTTTAATGATGCTAATTTGACAAAATGTTAACAAACCAGGCTACAAAATACGAGGCTCAAGTTGTAGCTCACAACTAATTCATAGTGTCAGACTTTTAATAAGTCATTATAGAGGCTCATGAGCTTCTCACTTTCTTGTAAGCTATCAACAAATGTTAATCTTTAATTATAAATGTTGATGACTTATTAATAAAGGTTTCTTTCAATAATTAATGTCTGCAGTTTTACATTTTAATTTGTCGTATGAACTCTGGTCCAGATGCTCTGCAGCTCTTTTACAGGTTAAACTGGAGGAAAGTGCACTGATGGAGGAGGATAAATAACAACCTGGCAACCCAAAAATTGTTCTTAATAATGGTTTGTAACTGATATATAAAGCATTACTAAATTAATTATTTAATATTAATAAATTCATTATTTTATGCTGCCTTCTATTGTTGCTTTTAATCGCTTTTATTGAGTTTTTTATGTCTTTATTTTATTTTTTTCTTTCAGTATTGCCTCCAATTTTGTATACATGTTAACACTTTATTTTATTGAATCCTTTGAGATTTATTTCCAATTACTTTTAAAGTGTAAATGTCTGTAAAGTCGCCTCGTGAAGTAATTCATATAAGTAGATTTGCCTTGTTTCACCTACAAACAGAGTGCCTCACTAGTAAAACAAAACTGTGTTTACCTTGGAAACCCTCTCTGAGATTAAAACAGGCAACAAAGATACTAGAGTTACATTCAGGCTTGATACAAACACTTCACTCCGTGATATAAAATATCCAAAGCATGCAAATAACTGAATGCTTTGCTCGATTGTGTTTTGGCACTGAAGAGGAAAATGTTATTCATTCTTCTTCAACCTCAGTTTTCCCAGCCGGTCTAAGACCCTCGATAAATCCAGTTCCTCTTCTTTCTTAGCTGATTCCCACCATTCAGGCCCTCTGGTGAAAATTCCCAAAACACTTGAGCGATAAAGAAGAGCACAAACATTTGCATATTTGAAGCTCAGCTGCTGTAGTTGCATTCCGCTCCTGCAGCTGGAAACCGAAGAGCAGCGAGTATCTGCAGGAATGCTAACAATGTGTGCAAGCTGTTTTAACACTCAGCTGAAGTACATGTGTAGAAAAGAGCGGCAGAGATTCCTTCACCGGCTCCTCTGAATATAATCTTTAATATTTGTAAATAACTTCAAGTGCACAACGTCAAATAGAGCCAGGACTCTAGTGTTTGAGCAGTTTATAAGGTAATAATAACAATACCAATATAAGTGCATCAAACATGCCGGCAGTATTTTGAAAAATTACAATTTTGTCTTTTACTCCAGAGTCAAAATGCAGCTTCAACAGTCGAACTACTACTTTGTTAGCTTCATCTATAGGTATATGTATAGGTATGTGTATTATTAACAAGATATCAATATTTAATGTTTTAAAATATCACGCTTATCGTCAATATAACATCACAACACCCCTATAGTCCGAACCAAAGTGTTGGACCAACTGGCGCGTATAAAAACAGCTGTTCAGTGCTCATAGATTAGTGAGTATGGTATGTGTGACCTAACCCAACACAAGCTGCAGCGTGGCGAACCAAAACAAATCTGTTAAAACCATTATGTGTTTACGTTAGATAACCCTGATAGTAAACAGGACTATATATATATCACTCTGGAAACACTTATCATTAGTTGTAACAGCGCTGAGACTTGAGGCCGTCTTTGCTGTGGCATTGATATCGTTTGTCTCAGCATAATAAGACAAATCACAGGCTTTGGAGGGTTTCAGCTATCTGGGTCTTATCAGCACCAAGGCTTCATGTCTGGACTAGTGTTGGAGGACTAACAGGGTGCAGCTTTATGTGTGACACCATCGTTTCCAACAGCATGCAGACACATAAACACACATCTGTCTTATTGACATCATTCGCTCCGTAATGTGTAATGTCTGAAGAACTGAAGTGACCTCGCTTCACAGAAATGTCTTCATTACAAGAGAGACTCTAACTGGTTCTCGCAAGAATAAAAGTACAACATACACAAATGTATATATCTTACCAAATGTTATTCCTTAGTTTTTGTGCATTTTCCTACGTATGTCCAGCAACATGTGTCAATTTCCGCTTGTTATACGCATACAATCTTTTCAAAATAAACTTCTATCTTCACAGGAAACAACTTGGATAGGTTTAGGCAATAAAACTACTTAGTTAAGTTTCAGAAAAGATGGACTTAGTTGCGTTTAGGCTACAAAATTACTTGGTTAGGTTTAGGAAAAGATCGTAGTTTGGGTTAAAATAACAACGGAAGTGGCGTTTCTTAAGTACGGAAGTTACGTGACAAAAAGTCAAAGATGACGAGATGACATAAGCGCACCAGGAAAAGGCAGAATAAGTCATGGAAAGACAAAAAACAGTAAATAATCTCTTGCAAGTTGTCAGCTAACAGGGAAATCCTCACATGAAGATTAATTATCAGATAATCTGCCTGTTTTTTTTAATATAATATAACGAAAATAAAAGCCCTAATCAATATAAACACCTATTCCTGATGAGCACGGAGGGGAACAGTTCACACACCCAACCCTCAAAGCAGATTCTCCTGTCTGAGCGGGGTCAAAGGTCACAGTGACTAATTGGATACTTATGTTAGATGTGTATCTTCGTCGGGGGTTGGAGTGAAGGTTAACGGGTGTAAACAACAGGATGTGAGAGGGGATAACAGTAGGCGTGACATCCAGCAGGGCTGTGTTTACTCTCCACCCACGGGGTGAGGACAGGAATACATAAACACACAACGTCTGAATGTGACAGAAAAATCACAGCAGATCCATTACGAACCAGCTTCCAAGCCTAAATATCCATTTCCTGTTGAACACCGCGACCCCCGCGACCTCCTTTTCAGTCTCATTAATGTTTCATGTTTGATTAAAAGAAGAAGTCAGAGTGTGTGCGTGCAGAGCCACGACAGGAAGTGAGATAAAAATAGGAAGTGTCACTAAGGGAGACGAAGACATCCAGAGTCAAAGTTGAGTCACTCGTTATCTCGGACACTCGGACACTGATATTAGAGAGTGTGTATGTGTTTGTGTGTGAATTAGTAACACAGATGAACAGAAGAAGCCTCAAACAGAGACGATAAAGAAAAAAAGATCCACAAGATGACAAATGGAAAACTGTCTCATTTTCTCCTCCTCGTAGGTCCCCCCTTCTAGTAAAATCCCCCCCACCGTCTGGCTGCTGAAGCTTCCCAAAAGTTCAACATCCTACCCCCAAAACACACACAGTAACACACACAGTAACTCAAACTTTCCAGTCTATGTCATACTGACCTATCACAGAGTACAACCCCCCCCCCCACACTCTTCCCACACAATGACTTCACCAGACTGGTAGAAGCTACAACATCAGCTTGAGGCTGGCAGTAGTCTCCACAGATACCATGAAAACACCAAACTCAGCAATGAGTTGTTCTTACAAGTCTGTTAATCCAAAACCTGACATATATTCTTCCTCTGAGCCATAAAGCTCCATTGTTGTCCAAAAACTATTAAAAACACATTAATGAGACACACTGTTGAAATGGGTGACGTGTTCCTACGTACACATTGTAGTATATTTTGACTCAATCCCACTAATATACCGTCCTGCTGCCACTAATACTCACTATAGAGCACCACATGTGGATTAATCCGCTGCTGAAAATAGTCCCCAACAAATGCATTTCCTCCTGTTGATAAAAACTACAGTGACCAGCTGGGTTAGGTAAATTACTGAGCCTATTTTTCTTTAAATGAAACTATAGATTCTTTTACCGCCGACGTCATGATAACATCACGGTGTTAGGCGACTCAAAGGTCCGCCTTTGTCGTCGCTAGTTCTTTGATGTCGGATTGGTGTGTCTGGGCCTATAAGGCTACCAAAGAGTAATCAAAATATCTTATATCTAATCACGAATGATTATTTGCAAGGCATTTAGCGTACAATAAGAACACCGTTCTTGCTTTTGGTGTGTCATTTGTACGCCATGTAGTCTGTTACTGACAGCGATGTAAACGCATCCACGTAGATATGTTTGAGACTTGTTTTCCGTTCTTATTCGACGTTGTTTCCGTACATGTTTTACTATGTTTACGTACTTATTTTAAGGCCAACAATGATGTTTTTTCCTAAACCTAGCTTTATATTTACTCACGAAAAGGAGTATCAATGGCACGATAATTCGCAGGGCATTTATCGTGTAATAAGAACGCCGTTCTTGCTTTTGGTGTGTCATTTGTACGCCATGTAGTCTGTATTAACTGCAATGTGAATGGATCTGTGTAAATATGTTTGTGACATGTTTTCCGTACGTATTTTACTTATTTTAAGCCCAGCATGACGTTTTTCCTAAACCTAACTAAGTGGTTTTGTTGCCTAAACTTAACTGAGGCCGTTACCGTAGTTTTGTTGCGTGGCGTACAAATGACACGCCAAAAACCTAACATGACATGTGAAATGTCCTTGTAATATTGTGATATTTATACGCCTTCCCATGAGATTGGGTTGATTTACTATAAAGACGCGAGAGTGGAGAGAAACCAAATATGTGTTCTCAAAATGTTGATTTACTCCTTTAAATATTTACGTCTAAAGTAGGAACCAAGTATTAAAAAAGACGTACGAACACATTGTAAGTTGTGTATAAAGTAACACCTGAATTATCCTTTAACTTGATGATGATATAATGATAATAATGTGACATTTGTATCAGTTTCTTGTACGATTGAAAGCTCCAGAGCAGCTTCTGGCTGGACAGAAGAGTTAACTTTATTATAATAAGGGACTTAATACTGGCAACACATCATTAAATCAATGTTCGGGGTTACTCTAGACTCTTCCTGTCCTCAAACACAGCTGAGACCGTCAAAAACAAGCACAGCTGCCTCCTGATGTCTCGCTCCCATCCTGAGTGTTATAAACTGGGTCGACACACACACATGAATAACTTTTTCCATCTCTGCTCTGCAACGCTGACCGCTCATCAAGTACCATTAAACATCCAGCCGTTACTCAACCAGTGAACCGCCTCACCCCTTCCAGTTCTTCCTGCTCTCCTTTTGTGCTTTTTAAATGTCCTTCGTCCAACACAAACTGCTCCTCTACATCTCCATCAACTCTCACTCAACAGGTATCTGCTGTGAATCACATCAAGGTGTTATACTGTCCTGAGGTGAGAAGATTAGAGGAAGCTAACAGTCTTCTTTTTGAGTGCTTTCATTGTGTTTATCTGGTTGTTTGCTGCAGGATTATCCCCCAAAACATTGTTGTCAAGATCAGTAAAGAACTCATGTTCACGGATGGACTCCTCCTGCTGGATTCTGGGTAAAAACTGGGTCAATGCCGGTCTTGAGTATCCCATAGAGATGGCTTTAAACACTCTCTCTGGGAAACTTGTTTGGGCGCGCCTCCAATCTTAATTCCTCCCTTAAAGCGGAGCTCTCTGAGGCGGATGCTTGCCAAGTAGAGGCATGCTAGAATGTCAAGACACACACTGAACTTTGCAGGGATGAATGGGCCTGTTCATGTAGAGAAAAGGTGTGATGGAGAGTTGATCTTTTTAGGAATGCAGACACATGAACCAGGTATGATTCGGTCAGGTACGGGTTTTAAAATGATGAAAACACTACTGATATTAAGGATTGAAGATAATAAGTAGGGCT